>NW_024498440.1:595964-755847 GCF_017590055.1 Onychostruthus taczanowskii | reverse complement strand
TGGAGCCCCCCAATAAAAATAAAGTTTTTTTTTTTTTTTTTTTTTTTTTTTTTTTTTTTTTATTCCTCACTAATCTTTCTTTTCTTATTATTTTAAATGTGTTTTTTTGTTTGATTGGGGTATTTCCCCCCTCCCCCCAAATGAAAAATAACTAGTATGCAAACTGTACACATACACACACACACACACACACACATATATATATATATAGCATAGAAGTACAAATTTTTAAGAATAATTTTCTGCAATATTTTGGACATTTTTGAGGACTAACTTATAATATGAAGGTCTCACATCAGATATAGGGCAAGAATACATGTGCTGAAAAATTTGTTCCATAATACTTGGTGATATATATTCCGAACTGAAAATATGCTTCTGACCACTGACTTATAACTCCTATCAATACTAGGAAGAAGATCTTTGAGTGAGTCATCAAAAACTCAGCATAGTTTTCATCCCAACAACAAACATCCCTTCAGTATAAAGAAATTATCTATTGAAGCAGGCTATAGCAGCTCAGAATATTTTAAGTTCACATGGTAAAAATACAAAAAGTAAATAGAATCACATTTCTGTTAAATGTGTAGTAACTGCTGATTTTGCAGTCCTGAAATTTGCCTAGACCATTAGCAATAATTAAATAAGTTTCTTATGTTTATTCTGTTTTAATATTGGTTTAGGTGTCCAGAGGAAAATATCTATGTTTAACATTTAAAAATCAAACACTTTGATTAAACATTAGTGTGTTAAAGTAATATTAAGGAAAAATGAAAAAAGAGTTCATAGAACTGACCATAAGTCTTTTGGGTTGCAAGTGTGAAGCACACTTTAAAATTTGACATGTAGGCATTTTTTCAAAAAGTAGTTTGACTCCAAGGTCACAAACAAGAATTGTAATTAAAAAGCAATATTTCTAAATCCGTACTTAGTGCTGGGCTGTGTGAAAGTATGCATGTTTACCATCAGAAAGAATCTGCAGGACTCTGACTAAAATCATGTATGAACATAGCAGCTTGAAGAGTCAGGATGAAAGGTATTCAGCATCAAATCACCCCACTTACTCTCTCAAACAAATTAACAATTAGACTCTTTGTATTCTCATAGAAATCAGTGGAATTCCCTCAGAGAAAATATTGAGTCAGGCTTCTCAGTCAAGTCTGCTACTTTATAAATACATAAGAAATTTCCTTTAAATCTACTTCCTCTTTCTTCAGAATTAATATTCTAAATCAAGCATTTTTAATAGTTCAGTTCTGTTTCTCCCTCAAAACCCCATCACAGTAGTATGAACTCCAAAAAAAACCCCAAAACTGCAGGGATTTTCCTAACTGAAAAAAACAACCACCACCACCACCCAAACAAACAAACAAACAAACCCCCCAAAAAAACCAAAAACAAACCCCAAAGTACCCACCAAATATGTAGAGTTCAGATTTTGAATGATTTGCTCATTGCAAAACAAATCCAAAGAGTTTTGGATCCCCCCACCCCCCAAAAAAAGAAACAAAACAAAGCAAAACACAAAAACACATGAAAAGCACTCCCTAGAAACCAGATGTTTTCCATTCTGAAATGCTACAGGTATAGCAGACAAGGATAAACATCAGTGGATGGGGTGCAAATGTAAAAGCCTACACATTTGCTCATTTTACATCCTAGTTGCAAATTATCTAAGTGCAATTTCCACTGTATTAAGAAGACAGCGTATTATGCTTCTAGCTTTCAGTCAGGTTTAATAAAGAGAAACCCTTCTACTGAATGAACAGTGCCCCTTGGCTACTTTTAAAATAATCCATTGAGAATAGTGCAATATTCCATACATTTATTAAAAGCATTATGTTTCCTTAAGGAAATACCCCAAAGAAGCATTGCTCACTTTTTTCACACATATGGAATAAAAATGCAAATACTTCAAGTTTAGAGGTCGGGTGTTTTTGGTGGGGTGCTTTGAGGTTTTTTTGGCTTTCATTATTGACAACAGTAAAAAGATTGTTTAAGACTAGCTGTGTCAGAATTTTGGATACCAAGTGTGACAGGCTTTGCAGGTGTACAGTGCTTTCCTTATTGATACAAATTGAATCTGAACATAGCAATTTATTCAGCAAATCAAACCAATCACTACACTGCAGTTTTCTCTTTCAGCTCTCATTTCCCAACCAAGTACTCTTAACCACTTTGCTACAGTTGCTTTACAGCAAGGTTTCAACTGCTATTAGATGTCGGTTTATGGTCAGAGTAAAGGGGTTTAAAAATTTTTCGAAGACCGTTATGTTGCCATTAAATGCTGCATCATTCACACCTATTCCATACTAGTTGCTCGTCTCCAAATACACTACAATTCAACATATTTCTCTTCATGTTACCCTAGAAAAAAACTCACCATTGTTATCCAATGCAAAGCATCTAAAGAGCTTGCAAGTGTTTTTTTTTTTTCCTAATACCTGGTAAAGATTTGACCTAAGAACAAGATTATCTCAAATCCTTATTTTTAATGATGAATTATAGTTTAAAAAGAGGTTCTTTAATGCAATTGTATTGTATGTTATTTTGTTTAAAGATACTTAAGCTGACCAGTCCTCCAAAATAACAAAAAAAGATTAAAGAATGAAAATTAACACCAGATTGCCCAAAAGATAAATCAGGAAAGAGAAGTAACCAACTCAGGAAAAGAAGAGTAAGGCAGAGAGATAAAGTGTGAGAAAACAATCTTGCTGTGTTGAGCCAATATATGACCCTGGATTAAAAGCTAGCCTTGGCAAGGCTCAAATGTGAAGATGCTCACATTGGGCAACACGGACCTGCTGCTACCAGAGGTTGTTGCTATGGTGACCAGTGACAGTCAGCCAACAGTAAAATGAATTTACAAAAGATAGCTAGGAAATAGTGAAAGGAAGAAAGAAAAAGGAAAGGAAAAGTTTGGTGTCTCTATGCAGATGCACAGTTCTATTGTGCGCCACTTGCCCTACTGCAGCGGAGGAATACATGACCAAAATGGAGCCGAACTTCCATGATAGCTGAAGTATATTCCTACCTCTATGGGTTTCTAATTGAAAGAAATTATTGTTTCATTCATGCTACAGCTTTTCAGTGACTCAGCAATCCAGCAAATTCAGCTGCCTCTGAAACCTGTGTGGAACTGTTAGCTCATTGTTCTCATCTAAACTATTTAGAGGAAGCCTGGAGTGGCCCATTTCTGTCTTCTGCCTTTAATTCAGCCTGGGGATGGTTCCATCCTGACATGTAAAAGGTTTCTATGGATGAAGTATTTGTCACTGAAACAAAAGGTTTTGGAACTTTACAAATCTAGTGGAAAACTCAGTTGATTTCTTTTTTCAAACAAAGAATAAAGCAGAGACTGGCCGTTTTAAAAGCAAAATCTGCTTCAGAGAAGGCTAGCTGAAGCTGCAGTCAGTGGACCATAAATCACAGTGCCCATGCCCAGCTGTGCAGCACTGCATGGAAGAAAAGGTTTTGGATGGCAGCATCCCTCGGCGATAGCTGCGGATGTGTGTGCCAGAGAGGTAGTTATTGTTGTTTACTTGCTGTGCTATCAACGTGGTATGCTAGAAAGCACACTTTTAGGAATCAGCATGTGTGCACTGTATTATCTTATCTTGCACAAAACATTGTCCCAGACCCCTGGAAAACTCCTGCTGGAGTACTGTCAGAAAGAGATAAAAATGAAGTACTACATCTGTTAAAGCTGAAGTGCTGAACTAGACTTCCCTACAAGCACTTTTTCCTAAGATTGACAGTACACCATGATCAAGAGGAGAAACAAGAGAACCTCGTATTGAGCCCTCAAAATCTACATGGATATCTGTGTGCATGTGTTTTTCAAGCCTAGAAAAGGCATGAAGATGGGTAGAGGTGAAAAAAACTGAGATAGAACAAATATGGAAGAAGTTGTTATTTTTAGATAATAAATATAGAGAGAAGCATTTACACAAAAGATGTTTTTACAGAAATAGCAGGCACAGCCACAGTTGAAGAAATTGGGTAACTTTGTCTCCCCTTTCAGCCCAAGGAACATGAGGGTTCAAGCCACTTCACTCACCCTTCTGAGGTCATGATTGGGGAGAGTCACTTAGCTGTGCCCTGGTTTGTTTGCTCCATAAATAAAATGGAAAAATACAGACTAAATCAGCCTTTTAGAAGTGCTTTCATATTTAAAGAAATGAAAAGTGCTAAGTGAGTGGCAAATGTTGCTTGAGCAGATTAATACTTGGGTGATCAATACACATTATGAGACTGCTCTTATTCATCATATTTCCCACAGCTGAAGGAATTAAAGAAATAATAATATAAAGATTACAGCTGGTAGAAATGCCCTTAGTGAAGGTTGCCAAATTTTCTTGAACATAGGGGGAGCTGTGTTCTCATCTGCTTACACTTCAGTGCAATTTGCACAACGTGGAACCAAATTATGCCTTTCATCTGAATCATACTGGCTTTTTATATTGATGTGTTGTGTTAACTTAATTTCAATATTTCAGTGCAATTGGTTTTTTATTGTTTTTGAAAAGGACACAATTTAAACCCAATTCATTTAGCTACTACTCATAATGGGAATTCCTCTGGTACTTTCTTTGAAGAGCTTCATGAAGGCTTTGACCTACAACCTGGTATTAAGCAAAGAAAGAGAACTGAGATCACAGAGTTCTCTTTTGCTAGATCCATGAAAACAAGTCCAAACAGATTTCATCAAGTTACAAGTTTCAAAAGGTTACATGCATTCAAAAAATAGGGCATATATTTTTTCTTTTCTTTTTTTTTTTTCTTTTTTTTTTCTTTTTTTTGCAAGGAAGCAGACTTCAGCTACAAGTATATTAAACATTCATACAAGCACAAGAAAGAAAAATAATATTCTAATTATTTGGAGAGCAACTTTGAGAGTTACAAAATATTTTCAAATTTTAGATTTAAAACACTTGATCGCAGCCCTGTCCACAAATACTACTAATACTCTAAAAATAATACCCTAAAACATAACTATCTAGCTGATTTTTATAGAAAGTAGGCATTTGGTGGAAGTTCTTGCAGTTTCTTCATATTCAGAAAGGATAGAAGATATTTTTAGTAGTTAAGAGCAACCTGTTATTTTTCACTAAGTAACTGCTAATATTCACTGAGATGATTACTATCCATATAAAAAGCTAGATCATAAAGTACAGAAAAACACAAAAAGTAAAAAGAAATCTTTCATGCAAAATCCCTTGTTTATTTATTTCTAATGCACTTGAATCCATAGGAATAAGGTCAGCAGCCTGAAACAATGCCAAAAGCAGGCCCTCAAAGAAGCACACCAGTTACACCAAAGCTTCTCCAACCTGCCATCCTCCTTTCTCACAGGGCCTGTAGAAGACAAGGGTGGACAAGGATGAAGCTGTGGAGACTTTCGCACTGCAAAAATCAGTTCCTCCTTTCACAGATGATTGCATCACAGTCCTTTTTACCATTCAGATCCTCTTTTGAGAGTTTCAAGAGAATTGTGAAAGCATGAGTGTCTCCGGCACATGTAGAAACACACTTATAAAAATATTAGGAAAGAAATAAACCCTTGTAGCTCAGAATATAAACTTGTTCAGAGAGAACAGTTAATTTTTCTTTAACATCAACATATCTTTGTGTGTCATTTCACAACATTTTGTCACGGTTGAACTAGACCTTCCCTGAAGTAAATTGTTGCTTCAGTTAATAAAAATCTTGGGGCAAGCCAATATTCTATGTAATCAAAGCTAGCCTGACACAGAGATAAGCAAAAGTGCTCTCATTTATAAAAGAATGAGAAGATAAGCCAACCACTGAAATAAACATTTTTAGGTCCTAAGTGAAATAAAATCATGGTGATAATATGTACACTTACAAAGGTAAGAACTTGCTAGCTAGCCACCTGATCTAAAGCTGATGATTCTTTAAAAAATAAGAAAAAAAAATCCAGAAGTAACATTCATGCAATACCCACTGCTGGCTAGGAGCTACAATACCTACTAGGAATGAACATTACTTCTCAAATAGAAAAATCTTTTTTTCTTTTTTTGCTCCTTTGTTTCATTAAGTAATGGAAACACCTGCTTCTTTTAAGTGTCTTTGAAGTGTTTAGCACTAGTACTAATGATTTACAGGAAAAAAAATCCCCCTTTTACTTTTAAATCAAGAACAGCTAGATACCAGTCTTCTAGGAAAATTGGGTTTGCCTTTCCTGAATTCATTACTCATTGAAGTCCACCTACAACTAAAATAGTTCACATTATGCATGAGAACAGAAGTACTTTTTTACCTGCAGGAGATCTGGTTTTGTCTTTATCCTTATTCATTTAAGGAACAATTACATGGGCTAGGAACTTTTGGTTATAGATCTTACCTCTCTTTAGGGGCAAACTAGTGAATCTAAAGTTTGCAAGAGGCTGTGAATTCAAATAGTTATATTCTTAGTATTTCTTCTAGGGGAACTAGATCTTAATACAAAGGGTGCAGAGAAGCTCAAAAAGACTGTCTTCAGTAGAAGTGAAGTGTAATTTCTGCATACCAGCTAGTTTAAAACTGTAGAAAAAAAATAAAAGGAATTATCACTTCAGAAAACACCTCAAATTTACCTTTTTCATATATTTTCTAGTTAACCCAGAATAGGATTTTATAAATATTTCCTATATATTGTTTTTTAAGTATTTAATTATATAATCTTCTTTCTCTAATTTCTTTTTATTTCTAACTGAAAAGGAAACCACATGTATACAAGCACAATATTAAGAAAAAGCAAAGTAAAACCACAACAAGGAGAAACTTATTTCTCGTGATGTTTTCCTAATAACAAATTAAAATATTCTGGCCAATAAATGGCACCTTTTTTTTCTTTTTTTTTTTTTTTTCTTTTTTTTTTTTTTATGGAAACTACTTAATTGTCTTACCTGCAGAATTCTCTGCTTATTTATATGCCTGCCAGTTTTTATCTGCATTGGTGCTAGAAAGCACAAATGCCCAGCTGCAAAACCTACTAATCTGGCAGTCTGACCCTTAAAATATCAATGTGATAATCTATAGCTTGCTGCCTTTTGCTTTAGTGGTCTTTTGCATGCTTTGATGAATATCTGCCCTGCAGGAAAAACATATGAAAATCACATCATGTGCAACTGGTTTGAACTGTTGGGCAGCCATGGGACACTGAGTCACTCTGGGGAAAAAGTTAAAATGAACTACAGTAGATAAATGTCAATTTCACAGGTTCTGACATTTTATTATATTATATTTAAATTAAAGGGAATGCAATCTTGCTTTCTTTCTGCTCTGAGACTGATGGTTTTTTCCTTTCAGAAGATTCTGATAAAATGCATGATCATCCTCTGCTATGGCTCTCAACTCCTCTTTGGTGAAGACAGCAGGGTTTACATGATAAAATTTTAATGACCACGGCCCTGCATGGCAATGTGAGGTATCAATGCATTTTCTACAACGCTAGACATTGGAAAGAACTGGCATCAGGTGACATTCCTACTGCTGAATGCTGTGTGTCCTAAAAGGCAGGCGTCGTGGAGATAGAGGCAGCACCAGGGAAAGCGCCATTATAATGCAGCAGTCGTACGGGTGAAATGGAGATTTATGAATCACTGCCAGAGAAACTATATTATGGACTGTAAATTAAAATGGGGGCTTAACACACAGTGAACTACATGCTAGAGAGGCTGGTTTTTAGATTGGCCTGTCTATTCAGGTTCAGGCAGCTGTAGAGACCACCCCTAGTTAGGCAATCCCAAGCTCTCCATGAAATGCAGACATTCTAGGTTTGAAAAGGCAATTGCCAAAGCTTTCATAGTCACAGCAAAAAAATAAGTACTCATCAGTTGCTCCAGCAGGTATTTCACTCGCAGCTTACTATGGTAGTATGGTGACTGGGATGTGGTGGCTTCATTCCCACATGTAATTCCAATGTCTTCCATGGAGAGACTTTAATCCTCTGCAAGTCATATTGCCTTAAAAGCTCAAAGGACCACATTTTGGTCTCTGAATTACTGCTGCTGTTCATGAATCAATCTTCTTAGATCTGCCACTGCACATTGGGAATACTTCCAACTGAATCATCAAATCCAAATAATTAAAATTATTTACTATGTTTTGGTGAGCATTTTTTTGAAACCTCCTCGCGGATAAAAAAGCCCCCAATTTTGAATTAAAATAACCAGATCATAAGATGTGAAAAAGTTTTTAAAAACTCATGGGAGCAGCACACATGCCCCAAAACCTGTATGGTAAAGTGATAAATTTCACACTGCACTATCCCTCTGCATATGACAGTGTTTCAAGCAGGATGCAATACAACCTATAAGACTCATGTTGAAATATATTCAAATATGCAACTGGTATATCCAATAACTAGTGTTTCCCCAGAAAAAAAGAAATGCACAGCACTTTTTCTTATAGACCATGAACCCAACACAATTATTTCTTTTCCACCCACCTACATTATGTGCAACAAAAAGTTGCACATAATAAAGCACATATCTCAGTTCATCTGAGACGCTTACTCCCTGCATTCTTTTTTGTAATTTATATTCCTTTGGAAACTGGCTTACATCCTTACAAAAGGGTAATTTGTCTTAGCCCTCCTACCCTTAAAAAAAAAAAAAATCCCCTTGATTGCCCTGAAACAGGAAAAAGAATACAAATTAACTTTCCTTTCTGCTTATTTGTACAATTTAAAATGATAAAATTCACTTCACACTTCAAAACTCTACAAGGACACTTTGCCTCAAGTGAAAGTAGCTCCACATGGACCACTTTGTGCTTGTCTAATGTGTAAATGTGGTCTTTTATGTTGAAGAAAGTTTAAGCAACTATACTGTGCATATACAGTAACTCAGCTATTACTTGAGCCCCACAAGTGCCATGCCCTAAGGCGTGCTACGGGCCATGATTCAAATGGCAAACAAAGTATTTCCAGTGGTCTATCTGCAATGGTGCTGCAGAGAACAGAACGTATATTCTAGACGTGCCAAAGCAATATGTTCCAGAAAACACAGCATTTTTTTTTACTGGAAGGCACAAGGGTAACACACTGTGAAGTTTTAGTGGTTTTTTTGTTTGTTTGTTTTTGTGGGTTTTTTGTTTTTTTTTTTGAGTGTTTCGGTCACATTTCAAAGCACACGAAGTTCTACTACAAAGTTCTGAGTGAGGGAACTGTTCCTTGATTTATTCTCACTTTTCCACAAACACTTTCTGTTGGCTTTCCCAGAATAGGAATAATAATGACAGCACACCACCCTCTTCCCACAAGTGGTGAAGCAGTGCTGACAAATCACATATGGGCATGACACTATGAATAAGGCTCCACAAAGACTAGTACCAGGCAGCACATGGCACTACTAATACGCAGTGTAACAATGACAGCCTGAACTGCATCTCCTCAAAGAAAGCAAGACAACAGCAATTTTCCATCTTCTGGAGGTGGCAAAAAGGTACAAGATCACTTCATGGCAGCTGGAACTGATCATCCCAATGCCTCTTGATTTAGTCACACACAACTGCAATTTCAGTGATGTGTGCCACTGTGCACTCAGGAAAGGAAACCATGCTGCATGGTGTGGAAAGAAATTTGTGGATGCAAATCACCATTTGCATCAACAGCCCTGCCTGTGCCCAGCTCTCCTGCCACTAGTCCAGACTTTAGGCTGATGCCCAATCTGGCCTCATCCTAAACCAAAAAAGCTCCTCTTATACATTATGACAGATTTACCATATCTAGATTTTCAAGTCAAACTCTTCAGCACCTAAATGCTCAGAGTAATGCTAGGTAAATCCAAGAATCCAAGTGTGATTTTTTTTCCCCTTTTCTTTTTTTTTTTAAAGTGTTCTGGTTGATTTGTTTCCCAGAGTAAAGCTCCTCACTGAGATGAAGGCTTCTTGTACACAAGCACCTACACCATGCATCTCTAATCATACCCTGTAAATGGCATCAGCAAAAGAAAGGAGTGACATTTTTTTCCTCTTGATCACAACAGAATAAACAACATTTTAAAGGTTAAATTATTCAAATTCTACAGTTACCAGTAAAAAAAAAAAAAAAAAAAAAGAAAGAAAGAAAAAGAAGACATCTCTTCTGTACCTTCAGATTTCTTACATCCAATTATTTATTTTTTTTTTATCCTGTTTCAGGCTTCCTGACTATTGCTGCTTAAAGGGGCAAAAAAAATTGTGTTGTAACTAGAGGCAACTCATTTACTTCCACTGATAGCTACAGCTCCAAATACATGTCTTTCAGCTTTACTTGGAGAAGTTAGATAAACTACACAACATGTTAGTAAAATGGAAACAGACAACATCTAAATGCATATCACAAAGACTTGTGCACCAAAAAAGACCTACTTGGGTGTCAGCTTTAACTGTTTAAGGTCAGACAAATGTGAGGGGAAAAAATATGCAATTGTACTTAAAACAGTTTCTGAACGTCTTAAGAAAAAGTGAAAATAAAATTAGGAAATTCAGTTTGAAGACCAGTTTTAGTTGTCATAAATCCCTGCAAACCCACTGTTGTTGATGCACCCACAAACCTGATGGAATCATACTGTACCAAAGCAAGAGAACATCTGACCTTCAATTCCAGAAGAAACTATGGTGCTCAAAACACATCATATAATTTTAATATTTAAATGGTTTTTCTTTTTCTGATGTTGTCTTTATCTATAAAAGAGTAAAACAAAATTGAACAAGGGGTTCTGTGAATCAGCTTTGTGTAATTGTGCAAGAACTGAACACAAAGGCTTCCTTTTCCTTAGAATATTTCCCATTGATCCCTTACAGCCCAATTCCTTTGCCTCCCCAAAGCATGCCTGCTGATTATCTTCCTGCTTCTAGGTTTGATTTTGCATAGATTATCCAAAATGAAGGTTTATGCATGAAAAACTACTGTTATCTTAAAAAAAATAATTAAAAAAAAGGAGTTTGAGAACTGAAAGGCAGCAGAGTACGACAATCCCAATCATTCTGTCTATTCCTTTTTGATCAATGAAAGCTGCACATTTATATCCAGGCCATTTAATGCAGATCATTAATTTACCCCATTTTCTGGTGCTGCTCCATTTCTAAGGTAGTAACATCACTAATTCTTCCATTGTTGTAAAACTAACTAAAAGGAAACAGGTGAAAAAGGCATACCATGCTATGTAAAGTAACTTTATGACTGAGCTCATAAAAGAAATGCTGACTGAGGAATTTAAAGTTTTTCAAAACTTTTGATCTTGTACTTGTGAAGGTTTGATGTGAAAGTTAGATGTCAACTGTAAAGAGAAACAACTCTCAAGACAAAAATTAAAAATAGACCCTGTTGAAACATACCCAATGATAACCAAGAATTTTCTGATCTTGAAGAGACTATCCTGCAAGTGTCTTGTATGTAATATTATCTTATGCCAAACAGCCCTATATTTTCTTATCATTATATTTTTGTCATAGATAAGTGTTTGGTTTCACAGATTTGACAAAAAAAAAAAAAAAAAGAAAGTTGTTTGAATAGATGTTCAGTAAGGCTTATTAGAGCAACTACCCTCTTATATTTGCATTGCCCATGGGTCCTGAGAAAACATTCTGTTTTGTGAGGACCCATTTGCAATTTATACATAACAATTACTCTTTTCATTTGGGATAATCATAGCTATTAGTAAGCAGATCCATAATAACCCCTTTGTATTTAACTCTGAGCTCTTAACTCAGCTAAGGAGAATCTGAGCCTGTAATTTCAAATATTTCTAGATTAAATTTGTTTTCTGTATAGATTACTTTTAACCTTGGTTGCAAAGTATGAGTAGGAAAAAAAATTAGCATTTTATGCACAAAAGAATCTTAATGCAAATTCATAGAGCTTTTGGTGCTTGTGATGGTACAGATGCATAAACCAAGATCTAGTATCTAACTGTATTTGTTAAAAACTGAATAACCTTATTTTATATATCCTCCTAGTGATAATAGACAAATGATATTTGAAACAAATCACAATTAAAAAGATGCTGGTAGTCTTTGTTTATAATAAAATAAACTTTATATGTATGCAAAAATCCAGAAAATAAGATACAGTATCAATTCTATATAACAAAAGAATGACTTGTGTATATCCTTCTAGTGGTGACACAAAGGGCTTTGAAAATGGCATCATTATGGAATTGTCTGGTTTTGCGGGCTTGAGGAGGGTGTGGGGAAGAGGTTGTTTGTATTTTTAAAGATAAATCCAGAGACAGTCCAGATATGCCACATGTGAACAAAAATTGTTGTTCAAATGTCACTCATGACCTGACACAGAAGGGAAAGACTGACATAAATTTTAATGCATACAGAAAACATGCAGAAGTATATTTTACTTTCAACTAGTTTATTAGTATTTTGTATATGCAGAGAGGTTCAAAATGAACTCCTACCCACCTGTCACTGGGTTCCTGTTGAACACTTCATCCATAGCAAGTAGTGGAAGAGACTCATTATACTTTCACAAAGTAATGCAAAACAAATGTTCAAAAATCAGAAAATATTACAGGACAATTTATTCCTATTTGCAATTTTAGCATTCTCACTTTGGTCAGACATTCAAAATAATTTGTATACATGTTTTTAAAATATCACAACCTGATAAAAGCAAAGTATGGCACTACATTAGCAGCAAAGTATTTTTACGATCTAATGAGTTTCTATACTCAGAGATATATTAACCCTATGTGTGAAACACACATTATAGGGAAATAAGGTGAGAAACCTTCTGTAAAAATATAAAAAAATATTAGTGATATTAAACTAAAGCTCTTTAATGCCAATGAACAAAAAAAAAATAGTGGAGAATGAAAAAAAAAAAAAGTGATGTAATGAAAAAACACATGGGAAATTAGCGTGCTGGGAAACCACAGTTTTCCAGTGAAGATAATTAGCTATATTATGTATTTGGCTAGTATATTCTTTGTTTTTCAGATTTCTTGAAGTCAATGGGATCTCCCTAAAAGCTCCATAAAAGGGATGAGTTTTGAAGAGTTATTTGACTGAAGACAAAAGATGGGGATTTAATGCTGTAAAAGTGTACAGAAGTTAACAGTGAAATCCAGAATAAAAGTCCAGAAGGAGAAAGGTATTAGGGAAAAATAGAGAAAAAGAGATCAGTTCTAGACATGCTTAGTAGGAGAATTAGAGAAAATACAACCTATAAAAATAAGCAGCTGCAGTGCTTAAAAGAACTTTAAAGGAGATGGTTTTCAGTCTGATATAACGTCCATTTGCATTAGCAGGAGGTTTTTGTTGTTTTTTTGTTTTTTTGGGTTTTTTTTGGTTTTTTTTTGGGTTTTTTTTGTATATTTGTTTGGTTTTTTTTATTATTATTTTTATTGACTCCAAGGTGTTTCTGATCAGACCATATGAATTTCACCTTGGTTATCTGAAGGCATTTTTTTTCTTTAAGTCATGCTAACAGAAACACAGCCTATGTCAAAATGTAACTCTATATAATCTAAATTGTGAATCTGTGGTTGCATTGTCCAACTCACAGTCCATATTGTCCATCAAAGGTTACAGAAAGTGATAAATGGATGCCCTGAAAACTTTAAAATTAGTATGCACTAAGTACAATTATTCTTTAATTTTCTAAGCACAGATCAGCAAGTAGAGCTTGCTGAAAGTCACTGGGGCTGCTGCAATTTCAACCTGCTAAAGCTGCCTCACAGGAATTCAGTGAATCACAAATTAACATAAGGAACAAAGACTCGCCACGTAATCCAGACTGTATTTTCTGTGTATAGAGATAGTTAAATCCTATTTATACTGACAGCACTTATGACACACAACATTGTACAGTCAAATGAACTGCCCATATACTAAAAAGCCAATGTAATTCTTTTTCCTGAGAGTTGTGTAAGTAGCATCCCATCCAAATTTAGGTTGGGTATACTAGAATTCTAATAGCCGGTAATCTGAAGTGCTCATTAGGGATATGCAAGAATTCATTACCTAAGTGTGTCTAATTTAACCATATTTTCCCCTTGAATGAAGCCTGCCTTAGTGGAAATTAGTGATCTAGCCCACACACTTCCAATTCTGTTGGCACTTTCAGTTTACATTTGATATTTTTTTTTTAGAATTCTAAAAATTACTTTCTCTGTCTTCTCTTCTGATCTCCACTGGGTATTTATATGCAGCAGGCATAATTATGCTTTTGGCAAGCTAGTGAAAATTAAACCCTTATGAGCAAAGAAAGGAGGGTAAGGAAGCAAGGAACAGGAAGAAAATCTGGTTTAAAGTGAACTTATCACAAGCTTACTGGAGTATAAGCAGAAGGCAGCTATATATTGGAATCTTGCAGCACGTTTTTAGGAGGTGGTGACATTTGGCTCATGCTTAATGAAAGCCGAGAATGGGTATTTTATTGATTTGAACAAAGAGTGCATCTACTGGAAGATACTAAAGCAATGACTTTGGCAAGCTGTCTTGTTTTAAATATCAAATCATCTGATCTTAAAAATCCAGTGTCACTGACAAGCAGAGATGATCTTGTGTGGTAGGTCTCACAATACTACATTCCCTATACACCCTGAGCTCTGATTTCCGTATACATCACATCTACATTTGTTTCCTCACCAACAAAATAACAACTGCTAGTATACCACCCTTCTGTCTACTTTTATTGAAAATTTCTCAGGGTTTTGTTCTCTCAAGAGCTGTAAACACTGAACTCAAATTGAAGCAAATAGAAGATATTTAAGGGAAATCCAGCATGGTAGCATTTTCCTTCCTTCATACAGCCACAATACTCAGGGTCTGAGAGCTAGGAAATCCTGCTGAGTGATGCACAGATGCACAGCTCCAGCAAAGGGAGGGGCTGTGAAGAGCCTTTTCCTACAAATCTGAGAAAAGCACTAAAAAGAAGCCTATTCCAGTCAATGACCAAATATGGTCTATGAAGCATGACCTGACAATGGCCATGAAAGTTTCTACAGAGCCACCAAAGACAGACCCTGGCTGCTGTACTCACAGGACAAGCCCAGGATGCATACAATTAATTTTTGAAAAAGATTCTGTGAAACCACCCGTCCTGTGCCAGTGTGTCTTTAACAGCTCTCCTCCACACACACAAACACAATCTGATAAGTTCGCATAGTGGCAGGTTTTCCTACTCAGATTTGTCCTTTCACAGCTAATACCTCTTGAAGAAGAGGCCACTATAAATCTCATAAAAATTTCACTCCACAGAAAAAGCTGACAGTCTCAGCTGTCTAATTAGAGCAAAGAAAGCTACTTTCAATAGCTGAAATGTCAGCAGCATAATTCCAAAATAGTTTTAGCAGACAACGGTATTCTGTATGAGTGAAACTTCCCATAACTGTTTTTTAGTGTCTGTGATCAGTGGTTTTTTTGGCAGATTATATGCTGAAACTTGTGCACCACAGAGGAGAAAGATGACAGGCACAAACAGTTAATGGATTCCTTCATCTATCAATGCTCTATTGTCATTATAGTACACTTCTGCCTGCAATAGCAGTCTAAGATAATTTGTAACCTGTTGCCAGAGAAAGCATGAAGAGAGTACTTCATGGTACTTCTCTTCAAACCCCCTTGCCCCTGAAATAGAATAAACAAAATGTAGATTATTGTAGGAGTGTTTATTTTGCACATAGAAGCCACAAAAAGCAGCATTATTGCAAGGCTGATGGGAGAGTACAATAAAAACAAATCAGAATGAAAGAGAGCACTGTGGTTAATACATAAAGGTGGAAAGCAGAGTGAAAGGTTAAGAGATGGGAGCTTAATGGTTATTGTCCTATCATATTTTAAGAGCCTGATCTTCACTTTGCCAAAATAAATTAGTGCCAATAAACACAGGCCTGTATTTCTCACCCTGATACTTATGAAGATGTTGTGTATTAGTCATTTTGGCAGAACAAGCCTCAAAATAACAAAGCCTGTTTTGTAAGAACATTGTGTAAAGTGAAAGTTAAATGAAGTTATTTACTTTACAGGTTTCCAGCTTGTCAGCAAATGGTGCAACAGAGATCGAAGTGGAAGCTGGGTAGCAAACTGCTAAACAGATACGATCACATCATGTCATAAGAAATGGACGAATAACTTAACTGCAGAGAAGGGGAAGTATGACTTAGTATGACTTTTCAGCAGTAAATCAGTAACTAAGTTGGGAGTCTTTAATCACCACTGTGGAAAGCTGCAGGCAGAAAAACTGTCTGCCACAAAAAAAAAAAAAAAAAAAAAAAAAAAAAAAAAAGAGAGAGAGAAAGGATTTAAATAAATTTGAAGATGCCACAATATATCACAGACAGAAAAGTTTATTTTACTGAATAAATGTTGGATTTGGCCTTCCAAATTGTTTCAGTATAAATGAAAGTTTGAATAGCTTTGGAATAGGTATGAAGCTTTGTCAAACAAAGATACTACTACAAAACAGAAAAAAAATGACAGGAAAGTCACTGAAAAGTAACATTTTCCTCATTACTGCAAGTTCTATTCATCTTCCCTGAGGAGTTTCTCTGACTGTGCATTCATTGACCCCAAGAAATATTTGGGTTTATGTTTGCTGCATAGATGAACTGCCGATGATTACAAAAGAGTGTTTTAAGAACTCCCATAAGGGCAGTTAGTCATGTCAGGGGTGCTCTGTCAAAGATCCTGGAGACTGGAAGTGCTGAGAGACCATGCCAGGGGTGTTCTGTCAAGGAGCCTGGAGACTGGAGGTGCTAAGAGGCCCAATTCTCCCTGTACTTGCCTCTCATTCTGCAGTGGGGACTGCCTGAAGCATCCCAATTCTTTTCAGAGATACAGATCCTAAAAGCCCAAAGTAGCTGATCACTAAACTGAACTTGCTGGCCTGTCAAGAATGCCAGCTTCCCTGAGCAACTGCAGAGAGCCCATTTAAATTCAGAACAATATGTGCCAGCACTCTTTCTACTCTTTTTCCTTTTTTCCATTTTTGATTCAGTGAATTGCAAAAGGGTTGGGTTTTTTCCCATCCATCTTATCATTTGAGAAAACTCAATGTTTTCTCAAATGATAAGGCTCCCAAATCTAGATTCATTTTTCTTTTAATAGTCTCCAGTGTTACAGTCTATTTAAATCAAATGATAGAGTTTTCAGTTCTACCTTTTGAAACTCTTACAGTTTCCTTCACACATTTAGTCTATCCTTGGTTTGCATTATTTGCATTTTTAGATCCTAGTTATTCCCCATTTTCCATAAAAAAAGAAATAGATCTTGCCATCTGAAAGTTAGAATACCAGTTGGTTGCTTTGCTGGTTTTTATACAGCACATGCGGCTCTGTGAGAGGCTTAACTGATGAAGCTCAGTTTAATATGGCTTTATGTCTGGCATTTCAATTATCCCACGCAAGCTCTGTTTTTCAAAGCTTAGGGGGTTCATCAGCTCTCTCTTGCGAGGATTCAGATATCTAAAAGTATAGTTTATATACTGCACAAAGTACGAACATCTAATCTCTGACAAGTTTGTCATATCAATCAGACGACAGACAAAACATGCTCAGTGGCTGGGAGATCAGTGCATTAGCAATTACAGAAGTCACAAAGAGATTATAAATGTCAACGAAATGTTTTTTCTTATTATTATTCTTACCAAACAATTCTATTCCTGCCTTCAGATTCCCAAGTATGCTCCCATGCCTGTTTCCCTGTATACTAACACGTTTTACCCTAAGTCCTTGAAGCAAGACTAGTTTCCATTTTCTGTCTAAGTGAAGCTTTCACCTTTCCTTCACTACAAGAAATTATTACTTCTGATTCTATTAAAATGCATTTTATGTATTTTTCAGGCAGGATTATTGGCTGTAAGATTAATATGCACCTCCAGTTTCAGAGGTCATACTGGCTCTTTAAAAAGAACCAATTTCTCTTCTGGTCATTTATCAAGAATAATGCAAGGTAATACATCTAACCTGATGTATTACAGTGAAAAGAAAATCTGTAAGACTGTAACTATCTACTAATATAGCTTTATTTTACAAACAATCTGTATTTTTTCCCTGAATTTAATATTATTACTAAATGCAGTGGTCATGCAATCTGGAATCCACAAGGCATTAAAAGATATACATGAATCTGAAACAATGTTTAAAAAAAAGTTGCCTTCAGTCATGTGAGTTTTGTTATCCTGAACAATAAAGTCATATTTCATAGGACATTTTGTATCTTTTGACTACCAAAAAGTATATGAAAATCCATTTTCCACTATGTTGAAAGTGACAACTCTAAGAAATAAATATTTCTCTCTGACCATAAAAATAAAAAATAAAAAAAAGAAGAAAATCATACAGATTTGGGGCTTTCTTGCAGGTTGAAAAAAATGGGTATCTATTGTACAGCACACATAAACCACTGAGTGAAAATCTGCAGCGAGGACTGGCAAGCTGAAGTGTTTCTTACACACTATGCATGCACATTCCCGGTCTTACTGCAATGACCTTATGATCCCTGGTGCCAAGTGCTCAAGTCCCAGCTGTGGATTTAAACTCAATCTCGTTTTGAGTTTCCATTCTGTTGGCAGCAGAGTCATTCTTCACTGCACTGCTCAAGCCAGAAAAGGCTTCCTGACTCAGAGGCAGACTCAGATAAGCAATGGCTATAAGAGAAGTTGTAATTGCACAAGCTCTTTCTTTCCCCAGCAGGTATAACTACAAATGAGCGTCACTGAAAATTCTTCTGAGCTTTAACAGGGTAGATAACCTCATAGGCAATTGTAAATCTAACACAGTGTCCAGATTAGCAAAGTAGACAGAAAAAGGGCCTGTTATTTAACTCCTTCCCAGCAAGCATGGATTTTTGTGGTGAGTAGGTTGATTTTTTTTGGGTCAGATTCTTTTGAGTGCTTGTTTTTTTAAGAAAGCCTTCTGGAGTAATAAAGATGAATAGCAGGCCTAGCCTGAACTTAAGTGAAAGCTTCACTGCTGAAATTTTACAGCAGTTAACACCACAAAATCAGGTAACCAGAAATTAGGGAATGTCAGAATAACAAATGTTCTGTTTTGTTTTTCCCTCTCTGTACATAAACATTGCAAATGACATCTGCAATTTCTTCTCAGTGAATGCACAGATCACACACTGCATGTTACACAGCAGCTTGCCTGTGCTTACTTTATCCTCATTATTCAGTGAATATACCACACACCCTTTCCAGCATGCTGTTCTTGATATGAAGATATCAACTTCCTCAGGGGCTCCTGATTCTCCCACTATAGTTTCTTAGTTCTTTCTAAATATTAACAGATTTATCCACACGTCATCACTGTGCAGTATGTAGCATTGCCAGGCATGTTTTATAAAAGAAGGCTGATGTGCATCTGTTGAAACTGAAAGAGAGGTGCAAAATAAATTGCAGAGCTTCAGGGTGTAACTTCTCCCAGCAGCTGGCACTTCAAGTTTCCCATAGGGTCTGAACAGATACCCCTTGGCCTCAGCTGCTGGTGCAAAGGCCTCAGCAAGTGCAAAGGCATTCTGCACGTCAGAATTACTGCATCACAGGCTGTCACACAGGGAGTGAGAAGCACAAGGAGAAACACAAGTCATTGCTGAAATGAGAGCTTCATTTCAGTCATGTGTCTCCAGGACAACTTCAGGCATAAAAAGGAACTCTTTCCTTAATTCCCCTTCCAGGCAATGAAGAGGATGACAGCATATCTGGCAGAGGCAGCTGACCTGGCTTTCTCACTTTCACTATCAGAGCAGTCCTTCAAAAGGAAGCTTCCACCATTGCAATTAGCCCTCATGAATATTTTCTCACTCAGAACTTCTAGTTCATAGTTATTTTCCAGTGCTGACCTTCTCATTAACATATTCCTCAGTGACCCTTCCTATCCAGTCTCTGCTACTGCTCCTTCAGATTCTCAAGCCCTGTTTAAGATGCCAATATAATTTGCTACCTTTTCTCTTCCCTCCTGTTTTAACATTCCTGCCTAGCTGCAGTTGGCACAATCCATGAGCCACGCTGACCCTCAGGTGGCTCCTGCTCTCTTCCTCCTGCTGACCAAGGTATCTCTTCCACACAAATTCCCTGTTTTCTACTCCACACTTACTCCTCGACTCACTGCAACAAAGCCATACTGCAATTCTCTGTTCTTTTTGGACATAACTGTACAACTACTGAAAACACAGAAGAGAATCTCCCTCTGGAGACCAAGAGTCCTCACAAGTACCGTACTGGAAGAACCGCTCACCCTCATATCCATGGATATTTCTATTTAGGGATGGTTCATGTGCAGTCAGGTCACACCAGTGATTTCTGAGCGATAAAGAGATCTCAATTCAGGCACAAATCACAGACTTCAGCTGCCAAATGCAAATGTTGCTACTGAGCCAGGGCAAACTGAGGTATTTTTAAATGTGAATGAGTGGACTAAATATGTGAGGTTTTCCCAAAGAAAGAGCAAAAGATACATTCTTACCAATTCCAGGTTCATTTTTCTTTCAAAGCATAGAGGGGCTAAATTTGGTGTAGCAAACAGATAAAAGAGTTTTTAAAATTTTATTTAGTAATATGTTTTGTCTCTAGCTGTTTTAAAAAACTTGAGGCTAGGCAAATCTTGGCAAGGGAAAATGTCAGATAAGCTAGTTTTGGCAAAGTTATAAGGAACTGAAGACAGTCTCCTAGGTTCTGTATTTTAGAAATTTATTTTCACTACACCTAGGAGAATTTACTCACATTTTGAAAATTTCTATATTTGCTTAACAGTATTGAATCTGTGTGCTGATACATTCACTCATACTGGAACATTTCAAACAGCCTTTACAGGCAAAATTATTGAACTTGGTAGCCCTAACTAAAGATTCCTGATACATCCCAATTTCTGTTTTACTTTCATGGATTTTAGCCAAGTAAAGCATAAACTCTTGTTCTTTGTTCTGACAGAGGATTAGTTAGACCTCCCAAGCTAGCAGTCCATCTGCTCTGCCAGCTAATGCTATTGTCCCAGAGACACCACCTCCTTCATTGTTCCACTGAACAATCCATGCCATCTCTTTTCTCAGCTGACACTGACAAGTACATGTCAACCCGCTTGCATTCTCCTGCACACATCTGTGACATTGAATATAGGCTTTCACAGCTTCAGGCAGTTTAAAGCCTAGTAAGAGCAAGGAAACACAATACTAAAAAAATACTAATATACAAAAGCTTTTAATTATACCATATTAGTTTATCAATGCAATGTCCAGATTTGTACGTTTACATTGCTCCCTTCTGCCCTTCTCAATATATGATTTTAACTTTGTGAGTGAAACAAAATGTTTTAAAGCATTCAGAAAATTTAAAAGTACTTGCATAATAATGGTGATTTTTTAAAAATAGATATAAGAGTAGAACCTCTTTTACTGAAGACTGGTTTTTGGGTTAAATCTGCAAAATGGAAGGACCAAAATAAGGAAAGCAATTCTGCCAGTAGATCTCTGAAAAGCTCTTGCTAAATGAGCTGATGCAATCTCAGTACAGGACTTAGAGTCAGCAGTGACAACAAAATTCTCATTACTGCCAGCATTTCAAGGAAAAAGCAAGAGACACAGTGAAACTATAGTTGTTGCAGGTGGAAGAAATCCAAGATTATTGATAAAACATGGATCAAATTCAGTGCTCTATCCCTTGCCATGTCAAACACAGCTTCATTCAAACCTCAGGTGACCTTCATGTGATCCAAAATAATAGTCTTATATGACAATGCCAATTAGTTAGTGGCAGAAAACAATGTAGATGCAATAAAACCATTGTATTTTAAACCAGCAAGCTAAAATTGAAGTTGCTGCCTACAAAAGTTAAGTGGTTAAGCACAGAAAGGAACAATATACCTATTTGTCATCATGCTGTCTGTAAAAGATACTAACATATAAAACATCTACTTTTGCTGATTCATCTGGGACTTATTTACTGGATACTACAGTATAAGCCAACACGTCAAATCAGAAAGGTAAATATCATCTCAGTCTTGACAGACCACATTCTCAAATGGTGTCACTCAAATGGTTCCTATGGTGGCTCTCAGCCCTGGATGGGGAACCCCCATGACCACAGTTCTTGGACTGGGAAAACAGGTGATAGGTACTATCTTTAAAACAGTAAAATAAGGGGGAAACATTCTCAGTGCATTCTCTACAGATAGTGTGCACTCTTTTAAAATCTTAATTTCATTTACGTCAGTGTAAACCCATCTCCGGAGATTTCTCTAGAGTGAATTCTGCCTCCAAATAGGAGGCATCTGACAATTATCCACCAGTGTCCCAGTTTAGCTAAATTGGTTTTAAATTGCAACAACTTGTTACATGGAAGGGAGAGTTGAAGGGGGATGTAGTTTTGCCTGAGACACGATTAGATTTAAGCATTGAAATTCAAGGTCCCATCCTCTGGACACAGGCTGTCAGGCCCACAGAGCTGCCTTTTTGTTTTCCTCTTCTCCCTCTTCCTTTTTTTCTTCCTTTTGGTGAAAAGCATTTCATCAGATGAAAAAATCTTAATTATATTTTATACAAAGAGGGCAAGAACACTCATAATTTGTTTTAACACAAACAAGCACAAAAAGGTGACATATAATCAAGCATTCCCAGACTGATGCATTAAAATGCTTTTCTGCCAACTCCTGCCCTGCATTTGTGATGTAAGAATTCTCCTTCATTATTCCTTTTTATTATTTTTCCATGCAGATCACTGTGACCCATGACAATTTTTGTGAATGTAGATGGTAGTAGAAAGTCCTTTTCATCACAGCAAATCTTTTCCTTAAGCATATAAAAGGTTTGTTCATTAAACAACCAAACAGAAAACATTCCTCAGTGAAGAAAGTACTACTACTGTGATTTATCTATACCAACCCAAAAAACAGTGCTAAAAATGTTCAAGGAAGCCAGTGAATCAACAGTACTTCTTTCTTCCAACAAGAGGCCCCAGTAATTGGATGTCAGGGAACAGAGAGTGAAATAGGAATATTTTCGCATAAATCATAGTATGAGAAAAATAAATATATGTGTACCTATATACTGGCTGAACCTTATGCTCAGTATGAATGGCTTTCCCAGTTCTGGTGTTAACTGAAGAAAAAAGGTCCATCCAGTCCTGACTGCTAAAGTGTAGGAAACCTCTATTCAACAGAACCAACTTCCAAATTGCAAAGCATTCCAGCTCCCCTAGATTAGGAAACAGTAGACTGGAAAATTGTAGGAGATTGGTTTCTACAGGCTGTCTCTTTACAACTGCAGTCTGTAACAAGACAGGCAGGGCTTGTTCTGCAAAGGAGTTCACCTGTAGCAAGTGTCCTGGAGCTGAGTGAGGATCTTCTATGTGTTCCAATAGTAGCTCTCTAGCAAAAATCTGTGTGGTAAGTCTGGAATTCTGTCTTCTTCTCCATCCTCCTCCAATTTTTAGCATTATTATTGTTTTTGCTTAGACAATCAGCCTCAATATCATTAAAAAGACTAGAATCTTAGCTATCTTTAATAAAAATATTATGTGTAGAGGAAAAAAAATGTCCAAGAAGTAATGAAATAACAAGGAATTACTATAAAAAAACTCCTTATAATCAGATACTGCTTTTATCACATCATATGCATTAAACTTCTCTGAACTGATGTCCTTTTCATCCTACTGTACTAAATTAAATATCTGCTCCTTGTAGAATTTGATTCATCTAAACTAGATTAAAATCAAATCATGAACAAAATCAATTTCACTTAAAGTACAATAATCCCAGCCCACTAAGGCCCCCTTCTAGTAATCACAATAAATGCTGTCTCTATCACCATTGCCATCCCTTATTTTTCCCCCTAGCCTTTCACTGAATGTATAATTTTCATATCATATTATAAATTAGGACCTTGTATATCTTATTCATGTCTTATTAGAATATGTTGGCCAGGAATCCAGAGGCAAGACAAACTCATTCAAATATTCCTCCAGGGTTTTCAGGTCAAGTCATTTTTTAAATTGGGATTGGTATAAACCCCAAGGGATTTCTTGATTTAAGAAAGAACTACAAATATTTAAGCTGTCTTGGGGGGATTATTCTGACATTGGATCGTGGGATTACCTCCTACATAAGACTCAAAGGATTTGGACTGGTTCAGCATCTCGTCAGAAAACTGGGCAAAAATGCTTCTTACATGAAGTTAATCAGATATGCAATCATTCCTCGCCCTAAGCATGTCAAAAGGTGGCAAACAAAGGGAGAGGAAAGCAGTTGCTTTGAGACGCACAGGAAACAAAAGCCGTCCTCAGACATACTGGAGCATTTTAGCTTTTTCATAAAGGAGAGCTATTCCTCTTGACAATGGGCCAAAATCTTGAAAAAAACAGCTACAAATGCCTTACTTACATATCAGTCACCTCAGAGTTTGCCCCTTGAATTTGCAGATGATCACTACCAGCATAGTGGTATTTAATGAAATATTTTATTAATAATTAATAACACTTGGTACTTCTATGACAGACCCCCACTTGCCTTGGAGCACTTTAGTCTAATAACGAAGTCTGACAACAATCTACAAAAACAGGAAGCTGTGATCGTAGCTGATGTAGTTGGAACTGTGAGGTTTCAGGCAAACCCCCTCTGTTGCAGTCAGATCCCGGCTTTGACTCAGATCTGAGGCCAGGCTTGAATTGCAGTTGAAACCATCCTGTCAAAAACAGCACTTCAATAAATTCTCCGACCATCAAAAGTAAGTTTGAAAAATGTCACTCTCCCTTTAGTGATTTCCTTTTCTCTTTTCTTTTTTTCTCCTCCTAAAGCAGAAGTTAGAGGCGGAAAATGACAGGAATGAAACTTGTTCACTACTGCAACAATAAGAGGAACAATAGCCAAAAACATCCAGAAAAAACGGCTATATCTTCTTACTTGGATCTGCTAAATGCAAAGGGTCAATTCCAGACCATCATACTGAGAAAAATATTGCAGAGAAAAATGGATTTTTTAAAAGATGCAATATTGAAAGGAAATCAGAAATCACTCTCAGAAAGGGGCAATAGTATCTTTTCAAACATGGCCCCAATCCTCTCAACTGAACTATTTTTACTTATAAATTTTTTCAATAAATAAAGAGCATACCGCAACCCAACCTCACATTTATTAATTGCCCAGTGTGGAAAACTGAAGGACAGGTATTTTTGTTTCCCTTCAGCTCATTCACTGGAGAATGAAGAACATGTCCTTCAAAGGTATATTCTTCATTCCTTCATCCAATTACAGCATCATCAAACACCTGTACTCTCTACCTGTGTAGCCTCACATATCTCCTGTCCAACATACTGAGCAAGCTTAGTTTAAAACTCCAGACGTAGAAGATAAAAGTGACCAGACTGTAATAGTGTCTCTATTTCAAACACAGATTTTTTTCTTCATATGTTTAAGACAGCACAGGACTTGCACTGTACATAAAAAAGACATTGTCTATGGTGGAGATTAAAAAGAAAAAAAAAAGAGAAAGAGAGAGAGAAAACCCCAATCCTAACTAAACTTGACAGGAAACTACTTGCCACTGCCTGATGAAGAGATTCCAGCAGCACTAACAACAAGCCCTGCTGATTGGGGTCAGACACTTTTCAAGCCCAAGGGAACGGTCTTTTCCAACTTCAATCACAACCTCATAACTCCCCTATAAATAAACATACCAAGGAACAAAAAAAAAAAAAAAAAAAAAAAAAGCAGAGGAAATTAGTAGTCACAATCCACACATGTTAAACTGCAGTAATAATGTTTGTATTCTAGGAAGTCTGGAGAGAAGGAATTACTCTTCTTCACACAGATAAAACAAGATTTATTTAAAGTACGCTTATAACTTTGAATGGCTTTGTAATTTTGCATTATAAACACTAAACACCATAAGAAACTTCTAACTTTTTATACTCACAAAAGAAAAACTGTAATAGAATATCTCAGATGCTTAACTAACACAAAAATTAAAGTTCATTTTTAATGCTGAGTTGAGGTAAGATTTTGGTTCTCAGGATCCCAAGGACCTATTTTTTCATTGAATCTGCCACTGAGTTTTCAAGCAATCTTTCTGTAAAACAGGAAAACATAAATCATGATAGTTAACCAACAAGTGTAACTTACTTCATGTTAGTCATATCCCAAAATACAGATAATTTCACAGGGGAGAGCAACACTGTTCATTCCTAGCACTGTGTATCCTGAGGCAATCCTATATGAGGTCCTGGAGTGTGTGGAGGGGTCAGGAAGATGATCTAAGATATTACCAATAAGAGATTTCAATTTATGAATCAGAAACAGTTGTATTGAATACTTATGAATGCAAATGTCTATGTGTCTTTTTCTTGTAAAGAATCTGTCAACTATTTTATCTTCTTAGGTATTTTATATGAATACGAAATATTCCTTTGGGCATCTTTAAGTCATCAAAGAAAAATGCATACATACATTTCTGAACTTCTTTTTTGCTATTTAAAAATTAATCTGCATTCACAGCTATAGATCAGTTTCTAGATATAGAGAAAGTCTCAGTACCAAAATACCTGAAGGAATCTCTTGCAATAGAATTGCTGAGATTAAAAAAAAAAAAAAATAGTAATAATAATCACTTGGCATGCCATTTTGGAATTCCATCCCACGGAGCACAAAAAAACCCCAAATCCAGAAACAGTTTAGTTAGCACAAGAGACACTTGCAATTTTCTTTCCACAAATGCCGTAACTGCCGGAAAGGAAGCACCCTAAGCATCATGACATTATAGAAAGCAACGACTGGTAGAGAATCAGGACAACAGCCGGTTCATCATCCTAATGTGATGCAGGATTTAGTATGGCTAACTTAGACTTGCAGGAAAAGGCATTTCACAGTCTTCTGCATAACCTCTCAATGCTCAGAGAGTCCTTTTAGTTAAAACTGTGGTAATTTTGTCTAACATTTATGTAGGCAATGAGTGAATTATGTTCTGTGTTCAGAACAAGTACTTAGCTATTCCTTTAGTGTTAACCCTTGTGGTGGTGGTATGACATCTGCCACAGGCTGTCTCTATAGTTAGAATATAAAACACACGGGTCAAGTAATGGCACACAATTATCAATACTCACTTGTTTAGTTGTGTCAAATAGCATCTCCCAAGTAGTGCTTATGTATTGCATGTGAAATGGGAGGACTCAGTGTGGGGGTCCCAGTTGTCAATTTCTCTGGGTCTGGATTGAAGGCACTTGAGACAGTAGTTCATGTTCAGACTCAAGTGTTTATTATTTCTTATCAGTAAAACAGTCTCACTACTGTGAGTTTGGCAGCTGTTCATTAGAAGGCACAAAATGGCTAACAATCTCTTGTTACAAGGTCTTTTAAGACTAAACTATCCAATTAAGAACTGCCACCTAGATTATTTTCCCAAATAACTGATCCCAAAGAGCCCATAATGTGGACTTTTCTGCTCAATTATCAAAAGCCACCCAAACCCAAGAAGAAGAAGGAAGAAGAAGCATGAAGAAGAAACCCAGGACGACACCCTGTGCCCTCCATCTTGCTTCCATCCACAACATGCTAAAATTCCCAAAACCTACATTTCTCACCAAGTGATACACCTACACTACTCTCTACAATCTATTTCACACTTTTATGGATTCTAGTCTATCTTGAAGTCTAGGAAACTTTCTCCATGAATGAGGGTCAAAGTCAGTGCTCCCCTGGGGTCAGGGCACCCCAGAGCAGAAAGAGAAATATTCTTGGTGCCCTGGGCTCCCACAACCCAGTTGCAATTTCCACCTTGTTGTAAAAAGGCAGGCAATCCTCTTTTGGAGGACAATTAAAGAACGGGGGGAAATTTAGCCATAGGGCTGCAAACTATGCCTAAATAGTTGCATTGTCTGTGGGCCAAAGAATGGGCCTGAATGTTTTTTTTTTTTTTTTTTTTACTAATATAGTTCTAGCCAAAGGGAGAGAACATGTTTCTTTTAGGAAAAAAGTCAAACTAATTAATGCTATTCTGTTTTTCTGCCAATGTAGAAGCATAAAATTAGCATTCTGTAAACATTTTAGATGACATTATGTTTCCTCTGCAAAATCACATTTCTAATCTCTTCCAAACAAAAATACATGCCAACTCCTTGAAAGCAGGAAAACTTTCACCCTACTGAGCACCTAATTTATTAAAAAAAAAAATCAATCCAAAATGAATATTGTTATAGATGAAACTTAAGCCTTTTTCCTAGTGCTTTCTTCTTCTGGGAATTAAACTTGAAAGGTTTAACCATTTCCTTATGTCTGGATAGTCGTATTAGGCAGTTCCCCAATAGATCTCATTGAATGCTTTCTCAGCAGTTTCCCTATCTGACATAACATTGCCAGAATGACACACAATGCCGTTCCATGAAAAGGGATGCTGCTTATTTTATCACATGCCAGCAAAAGCTGCCTCCTTTCACAGGAGGCTTGAGACATACTTTCTCTGGTACTGGTCTAACTTCACTGCTGCACATCATGGTCTGCAGGCACTCTTCTAATCATAGTACTAATTATCTCAGGATAAAATACTCCGTGGTGACATATCTATCTGGAACCCAGTTGCAGGACTGTAGATCTTGTTAGGTTGTCAGGCTCTTTTCACACTTTGATGTGCTGGAGAATAGCCTTGCAAAAGCCAGTAGCTGAACAGAGTTGCAGAAAGTAATCAATGGAAGAAGATGAGTGGATGCATATCCCACCCCTTGGATAGTGCCTCACATAAGTAACCTCCGCTGTAGAGCCTTCCAGCACACTGCCTCTCATTCTTCAGTCAAGTGATCCAAAAGGAGTAGTAGTCATACAATTCCTTTAATTCTTAAGCAAAAATCAGGAACAGGAAATGTTTTCTGTACTTGCTATTTGTCCTTCATACAAGCATGTATACTGTGTCCTGGGCATGATTTTTAAGTGACAGGCTCTCTGCCCAGGTGAGAGGTTTCCTTTATCCCCAAAAAAAAACCGTCAAGAAAGGATCCCAGAAGGAAGAACATTTTATTTGAAGATGCAAAAGGCAGGGCTTTTAGTGAACTAGAAGATTCAGTATATGAACATCCGTATGCATATACAGATGCAGTAGCATTGGAGGCTTTACCAGCAGATATTTTGGCACATGAGAACTTTGACACACTGGCATATGCTAAGAGTTTCCAGATTTCATTCCCATCTAAGTGCTGAACATACCCACATAGTCTATAATTTAAGTGGTTAAAGACTTATAGCCTAAAATGCTCAATGCAATTGTGGGGTATTTAAGCTATGACTGACAGGCACCAAAGCCTAAGGAACTCAGTTTGCAAAAGCTCACAAGAATATTCCGAAATTCACTTGTGTATGACATGAATCAACTATGAGGACATTTGGAAATACAGCAATCATTTCCCAGTGCTGGCAAAGTAACGTGTTGGTAGCTACTCTGAGATTTTGCCAGGTATTTGAAATGTCTTGTGTCATGTTGAAGTAACTGACATTTCACATTTTTTTAGCAATTAATCTAAATTTATTAAAGGCAGCAAAGCAAGTGTTTTCATTAAAATATAGTCAGGACACATATTTTAAAAATTTATACAATTAATTCTCATCACCTACAGTACAACCTTAAGTGAATTTTACGATTACTCTCTTACCATTTTTTAGTTTTAAGTTTATTTGATGTCTCCCTTTTATGAACACTATATGAAGCTGCTGGTTTCACACATTATACTCACATTTTAACACATGTAATCATGGTAACGGCAGTTAAGTTTTTTTTTAATTGTTAGAATTACATATTCAAAGAAATTTTAATCATTCTGAAAGTGTTTTCTCCAGCCCATTTACAAGACAAATTTTTGATCTCTGCAATTGGAGATTGAATGAAATTCACTCATTTAATGAAACTGTTATTTCATTCAAAGGTAGCAACTTCATCTGCCACAACCTGCACAAGAACACAAATCACAAAAAATTTAACATTATGCAAATGCAAAAATATAAATGGTCTAGGAAGACCCTGCTTGAGCAGGGAGACTGAAGCAGATGACACGTTGTGGTCCCTTTCAATCTTACCCATCCTGTGATTCTGTGAAATGTATTAAATTCCAAAGAGATTCTTATAGTAATAATGTTACAATAGTAGGGAAATTTGATGCAATCCTTTGCATTCAACTTCTTGCAAAATTCCCTCACATGTACATGATTTTTCTTTTTCAAGATGAGAACTCAGTTTTTCTGAGTTTGAGATGAGAACTTGTTTGGAAGGAATGTGGGCAGGGGCAACCCAGGCCTTTTCCCATATATCTGGTGTTGGAGAGCATCTTAGTCATCAGGTCAGCCACTACCAAACCACACATCCACACTTTACAAAAGTCATTTGGACAGAGCCTTTTCAAGGCATCAAACAATGTTTGATTCTTGTGTAACCAGCCTAACTGGAAATTTCAGAAAGGCCACAATGGCTTGTTTTCATTTGCAATGTTAAGATCTGTTTTGAACATGGCAATTTTAACCACAGCAACAAACATCCAGAAGCATCCACTTTTGCTGTGTTACTGCTTGGATTTTCTCTGCTCTCACTGCCCTCCTCCAACCAGGCACAGCTGCCATGTGGATGACAGCTACAACTTAAATAAACAGAAAAAGGGAAAAGGGAAACAAGAAGTCAAAGAAATCTCAGCTTATAGCCTTGCCAGGCTTGTTCCATTGCCTTTTGCCTTTCTCAGACTGGATAAAACTAGCAACTAATGGAGCCTGCAGAGAAAAGAGGAATATAGGAAAGATGGGGGCACACTGGTCACTTAGGCCACCAGATACTGCTCTGTATAAAAATAAACAGACTCCACTGATGTTAAAATGCATCATAATTTATAAATTACAGCCCAAAATTAACGGCTTTGCTGCAGTCTGCTGGTACTGTGTTAGCTGTCAAGACTAAAACAACTATGTGCTCAAAGGATGTAAGACACTAGCTGTAGATTTAATGCTCACTCCAATTTGTTCCTACTCTGTCACATCTGAAGATGAGAATCTCCTCAAATTCCCTGTAAAGAATAACCACAGCATCTGACCCGGGGAGTGTCTCCCCAGAAAAACTGGCTCTAAAATGCAGGGCTGTCCTTAGGATGCCATTAAGCATAAGGCAGTGTCTTCATTTGCCTTCATGCATCAGTAGCTAACTCATTATTCTTTTGAGTAATTCCTCATATAGGAGAAAAAAAAAAATAAAGTGTAAATCCACATCACTGTGCAGCTGTGCTAGCAGTTCTTAGTGACTTAAAAAGAAGCATCATTGACAGGCTTTTAGAGGCAGCTGCATCCTGTCCTCTCAGCCTTAAGGCATTGCTCTGGGAAGGGCTAGCTCATGGGAAGGAAGAAAGGCTGCTGCTGAAAAAGCTGGGCATATAAAGTAACTAAATTACACGAGAAGTTTAGGAGGTGAAAGGGCATGAAAATTCAGAGAACATGAAGATCTACTGAGCAGATAAAATTGTTTTAATAGAAGAAGCCAGTTGTAGTATTTGGAAAAAGTGGGATAAGAAAAATTATTTTGGAGCGCTGTGTTATATCTCAAAATTGGACTTTCCACAAAAAACTTGGCTCATCCTCTAAGATACCACTTGGTTATTTAAAACACATTTTAGTTCATCTATCTTTTCTATGTATATCCAGCTCTTTATAGGAATCATGGAATGGTTTGGGTTGGAAGGGACCATGTAGTCCCTTCCAGTCTCACTGTCAGAGGAAGAGAACCTTCCACTACATCAGGTTACTCAAAACTCCATTCAGATAGGAATGGCTTTAAATAGAAATAAAACTCTGCTAACTAAGATATTAACCTCTACCTGTTGCTAAGTATTTCTGTGTTTACAGTAACTTGTGAATATTTATGCTAGGGAAAAAAAATATCTACTCCAACAGTCAGCTAAAAGTTGTCATTAAGCATTTGAAATTGGTAACCTTGCTAGAGATATACTCATAAAACATGACCTTTTATTTTTAGGTGAGTCTAGCAACAAATCATTGAATTATGAATAAATACAGCTTTGATATTTCCAACCTTTTTCCAACCCTTCTAGGCTAGATTTATTTCAGTGACTATTATAACACTACATTATTTGTTTACAGTAATTGAACTGAGCAATCAACACAAAAACAATGTGTTTGAGAGCTTCTCCACTTACGTTACAACAGTCATTTATTAAATTACACACAGATGTCATTCAACTCCTTGAAAGGACTGCCCTCAGGTTCAAGTCTGGATTACATGTATCCATTGGCATTCTATTATTAATCTTTCAGCCTTTTTTATTTCCTCTTACAATATCAAAATGGATTTTGAGTTTTCCATATTTCAAGAGAATTAATGTGGTTTTCTTTGGGATGGGGACCTGGGGGGTAAAACTGAATCATGATTAGAGAGCAAAGCATATTTCTGCTTCTAATTCAAAATCAGTCGGGGAATTTGACATCGTAACCTCATTTTCTGATTTCTCCCTTTCATTTTGTACTGCTGCAGTCCTTCATCAGCATGACACAGTTACGACACTAATTTTACTTTCTGACATATGCAAGTTTCTCCTCCTAACTATTAACACCTTCCAAAACAGGAAGCTAAACTGAGCAGAGATGTCCAGACTGTAGCAACGTGAACTCAGAAGCAACCTGAGAAAATCAAAGATATTCCTCTTCCCTATTTCAGCGACCAGCAATCTATGTCAGTGAAGCTGCACTAACTAAAAAGCAATTGTCAAGGTTAGAAAAGACCTCCAAGAGCCTAGAGTCCAACTATTAACCTAGCTCTGCCATGTTCACCACTAAACCTAACCCCAAGCACCCATCCCCATGTTTTTAACACTTTCAGGGATGATGCTTCCTCTGCTTGCCTGGGCAGATTTTTTCAATGCCTGACCATCACTTCAGTGAAGAAATTTTTCCTAATAGCAAAACTGAAACTCTCACAGTGCAACCTGAGACTATATACTCTTGTCCTATCACTTATCAACTGTGAGAGGAGACTGACACCTACATGGCTACAACCTCCTTTCAGGTAGTTACAGAGAGCAATAAGGCCCTCCCTAAGTCTCCTTTTTTCCAAACTAAACAACCCCAGCTTTCATCAGCCACTTCTCATAAGACTTATGCTCTAACCCTTTCACCAACTCTGCTGCCCTTCTTTGGGCACACACCAGCACCTACACTCAAGAAGATCTGGAAATGTGAAGAAACTGTTGTAGTAAAAACCCAACTAGAGTTTTCAAAAGGTTCTGGAAAGGTTCTTATTGCACTGTTTAAGGAGTTCATCAGTGGTTACATGTAGAGATAGAGAACTTCAAAGGTAGTTCTTTCTCTTTTGAGTTCTACTTCCCTTGGAGGATTCACTTCATACCAAAAGGTATAGTTACCTATTATAACCTGACATCCCCTGATTTGGCCAGTGGTTGCCATTTAAGGACAAGGTGACACATCATAGTAGCAGAACTGTTACAAAAAACCTGACAGGTCTAATCACTTTTATTGTAATGTTGGATGGACAATCTTACTCTGATCGTCGAATGCCTCATTTTTTTTTCCCCCTCCATAACTCTGCCATGAAGTTCTAGCTTGGCCCTGAAATGCAAACAGAACTGAGACATAATCTAACCCATACTGAATAGTGGGACTCTAAGATAAGGTCGGATTGGAATCCATTTTTATGTCTGAGAAATCAGTGGCTTCCAGCTCTGAAATGCTAGTTGTGGATCTGTCCTAACATCAGGAAATAAATCCCTGATGACTTTTAATGACTAAAAATATAGAATAACTTTATTCCATCTAGTTTTAATAAACAAATTTAAAAAAAAAATCCTTACACTGCCCCCTTACACTCTAGAGGAAAGACATTTGTACAGGGTTACTGACTAAGCCCAAAAGGAAGAAGAAGAAAATACTTCATGTTTCCTTAGGTAACCTAGTGTGACCTGAGGGTCTTGTATCTCCTTGGGAGGCAGCATCACCACAGCTTACCCCTGGGGATTAGTAAGCAGCCTGAAAAATTGCAAATGTATTCAAAAACTTTCCAGAAGGAGAAATCTCTGCCAGGGCATAAAGATCCTCCTCACTGGGATATTATGCCTATTCCAAGCTTAAGTCATTGCAATGCCTTCAGCAACTGTAGCTCAAGCAGTTCATGTCCTCCACTCTCCCTCCCAGAAGTCTTTAGAAGACATTGAGTCATTTGTTTGTAAACCAATGTGTATGGACAGTATGGGACTAGGATGTATACTTAATAGTAGATTTGGTTTTTTTTTTTTTTTTCTTTAGGTAGATTAAATTTCCTTCATTTTTTTAACCAGAACAAATTACATAGGTTTAGAGAAGTAAAGTGTTATGCATGCTGCAGCAGGTATCCAGCCATTTGAAAATAAAGCAACATTTCCAATCTGCAGTCCCAATGTGCATTGGCTCAGCCCTATGTTTTAACAGTGAGGGCTTTATTTTATTCTAGGCATTACTCTAAAAAAGAAAGAGTTTCTGTGTTTTAAATGTCCATTTACTCTCTTGTCACTTTCCTAGTAAGAGTGTTCTGGCACTGAGGTAATGATTTATACAGTGCAAAAGTGCTACTCTGAAAAACAAAATCAAGCCTACTGCACATTAAAAAATAGGGCTTCAAAGAAAAAAAAAAAGTTGAAAAAATTATTAGATAACTTTCAATAGTAAGAAAACCAGGAGACACCTGATTCATAAGATCAACTGACTGTTCTGTGTCCGATACCAGGGATTATACAAAGAACCAGTCTTACTGGCCAGACTATTTATGGCTGTCAAGTAGCTCAGGAGTATATACCATAGCAAGGGATGCCCATGGAAGTGCTCTTACCCTTTCAGCAAGACCAGCAAATCCATGCCTGCACACAGCCACCACCTTGATCTTAGGGATATCATTATAAAGAATATGTAGCTTCAATTTACTTGGTTTGACTTGAGAGAAGACAAAGTCTTCTCAAGCCAAAACAAGTCAAAACTATACAGGTCACTACAAGAGTCTCTTCAAGGCCCACTGGAAAACTTTGTGCCTTAGCAGGCTCTGCCATACATGTTTTCACACGGAATCAGCCTTTTGCTTCACTGCCACATGCACGCCAGCTCTCCCAAGCAGGAGTCCTTATCTCAAACTGTAAGCCTAGAGGTATTATCAATCACATGCTCATAGTCTTTTCCAGTCCTTGCATTTAAGGCATGCACTGAATCTGCCCCAGGGCATGTGCAAAGTAAGAAAACTAGATTTCTAGTATTTCCCAGCTGACACATTAGTATAATGTTAAACCACTCTATTCCTGAGTCTACCTATGCAGCACAGAGGGAGTATAAAGCTTAATTAATTCATGTTTGTAGAGTGTGAGCTTCTCAATAGAAAGAGACTGTGCAAGTAGAAATTACTACTATTAAATCAGGTATTGGGGGAAATGATCACACTTTGTGCACTGAAACCTGTTCCTCTATTCTTTAAATAGCAAGAGCGCAAGCAGCAACGTCAATGGAGACTGCATTCCTCACTGTACCTTAGTTTGTTCATAAAGTTCAAGCTAAAAGGAATTCTCCAGATACCTGTTCTGGCACTTTGTACTGAAACCTCAGCTGGGGACGGCATCCACTCTTTGGAAGTGCAGACATTTCCTAGGTACTATGTGTGGTCTCTATGGAGGATGAATCAGTTATCCTGATTGTTTTCTGTTTACAGTCCCACCGACTGGAACTGGCATCTGCTACAAAATGCCAGTCTCTTGCTGAAAGCAAACTACTTCAGAGCAGATTCTGGGTTGGGGGATAAAATTAATTTGAGGGGTGATAAAAACAAGGCCAAAGAGAATGAAGAGAAGAAACCAGAAAAAGAAATCTCAGTATTAAGCAGGATGATTATTACAACTTTCGTACAGATAGGTGCTTATGTAAAGAATTCTAAAATTAGTCAACACAGTCTGGTAATTTGCATCAGTGCCAAATATGCAGTTATTTTCCATGTTTGTTAATGTTATAATGATATTTCAAATAAACCGAGTATGGAAAAGTATATGAGATCCCAGTCATAATTTCAGAGTTCTTGTTTGTGCTGAAAAAAGCCACTTAATGTTCCTCACATAGGAAATAATAAGATGTGTCTGTTTAGATTGATGAGAACAACCTGATATATTTTGCAGTGCTTCAGCAGAGGCTGCCACTTTTCAATTATGGCACTACCACAGGAAGCACAAAGGTGAGATCCTAAGTGTGAGCCTTATTAGTTACACCGTTAAAGGTGTGAAAGTGCAGTGAGGGTAAGTGAGGACAATGACCACTTTATGTATTGTCATAGTGCTACTTCATGTCTTCATGTATCACCACTTCCTTTATCAGAGTACATCTCACTCATAAAAGGGGTTCCACCAAACACAAAAGGCAGTGAGCAAGAACAGAAAATCAAAGAGGAGTTTTACGCTGTTGTTTCCTTTCTCAGTTGCTAGCGCCACTCAATAACATTGAGTCCACTTCAGCATTATATTGTCTTTTTTTTTTTTTTACCCATTTCCTTTTCACTACAGACTCCATTTGTATCCAGAGCCTGAGGTGCAATGCCTTGGCATATTGTTAAAAGCATTAGCATGAAGAAATCCCAAGGCAGTACTTCACTTGGATAGCATTTTTATAATTTCATAAACTGGACATCTCTTCTATGTTTGCTTGTCAGAGAAAGCAGGTGTGTGCATGTGTGTCTGCACCTATGTGTGTGTGTGTATGTGTACATGTAATGAAGATGCTCAGCCAAAAATATCTATACTTTATGAGCTGCTAAAAATCTAGAAGCCATGGATGTTACATATAAAGAAAGCTAAGGCTTTATTGGCTACAACAATAGGGAGGGAAGGAAGAACCATTCCAAATCTTTATGAAACTATATTCTTGAAGTTCATATTCCACATATGTCCGACACACAACATTTAACTTTGGAAGATGATGTTGCTGCTCTATGTTACAAAAAAGTATCAGACAATTCAGACCAATGCATACGGTAGAAAGCCTGTCAAATCTCCATTAACCTTCACAAAGAATTTTTACTTAGCCTTTCCAGACTCTGCAGATTACTTTGCAGACTTCCTTTCAGCTGTCATCTGAACAAATGGGAGATGCCAGAGAACCTCCCAAAAGAGAATTTTGAAAGAATTTATTGAAGTTGTGCTGTCTTGAGATAGAACTGGAACACTTTCTATTTGGAATTAGAGACAGATTTCAAGCATGATTGAGACACATGGTTTTCCACTGCTCATATCCCCATACCTTAAAATGTACATATAGAGGGTGTTTCTTCATGATAGCCAGAGAAACAATGCAATTTAAGGAAATTTCCCTGTGCCTGAAAGTAAAGGAGTGTCATAAAGACCCTGGGAAGTGACTCCAACTTCCTCTCCCCAGACAAGAAACCCACTAGGAGTGTCAGGGCTTTTTTATTCCATGGTTCACCAACCTTGATGAATGAGTGCAGCATAAACAAAAACTTATAGAAAAAAATGGGAGGGGTTTAACTACAAAAATGAACATTATCAAAGTAAGCAGAAAAGCAAAAGGTTAGTTTAAACATAGAAAGCATCTATGTAACAGTGTGGGAAGAAAGGGATAACCCTTCTGACATTGCTATTTTGTGCTCTATTGGCTATACCACCTTTGGTGTATATGCAGAATTTAAGAAGACCTAGTGCTTTAAACTGAAGACTTTGCATGCATTTAGGAGAATACAGAACTGCCAAAGCATGCCTGCAAAGTAACTGAATGAATGCATTGTTGCTGTATAAGCTTAGTAAACAGCAGGACATGCTTCTTACAAAAAAAGGAAGACAATAAAGAAGAGGAAAAAAATCCAAACAGGTAATGCAAAACAACTCCTTCTACCAAAGTTCCCTAAAGCAGCCAAAGTATTCAGAAGCCAGCCAGATGATTACATTTCCTCTCACATAAATCACTCCAGGGTTTTTACAAAATAAAGAAAACAGTGAATATATAATTGTGTAACATTGTTTTAAAATTAAGGAAATTCAACAGTACAATAGCTGAATGAATAAAATATAGATTAGGTTTGATTTTTTTTTTTTTCAGCTTGCTTTTTCTTGTTTATAAGCTAGTATTCACCAATATATGCCTGTGTTTTCATCTCTCTTACTAGAGGGTTCACACTGTCAGGAACAGAGTGGTTTTACAAAGGAAGAAGACAGATAGGCACATTTTCAAGAAGAAACAGTAAAAAGTTTCCTGAGTGTCCTCATGAAAGTGATGGGAAAGTTTGCATATAATAATGAAAGAATTAATATATTCAGTCCTTCACATACTCGATTGTCAAGATTTTCCACACATAATATCATGAAGAATTTTTCAATATACCAACAGTTGCTGTAAAAGGGAAAGTGGAGAGGACACTATGGACCTAGAAAAAAGGAAATGCAGGTTAGACACTAATGAAAAAAACACCTTGCTAAGAATAAGGATAATGATGCACTGAAAAGAATGCATAAAAAGAGACTGCTATTTTCCGCCACTGGAAGTTTGGCTTTTTTTAGAAGTACATAAAAAATTTATCAGGAAGTCTTTATAGATAGGTGAATTTGCTTTTTGGCAGACAGTTTTCTTGAATGGGTGATCTTTTCTGTCTTCTCCCAGAGAAAACCAAGAAGATATTAAAATACAAGAGAGGAGAGACAGCAGGGAAGAAAGCCATTTTAGTTCAGTAAACATTCCCATATTGTTCTAAATCACGACTCTTGAAGATGACTTGTCCATGATACATGATTCAGAACCTTCTTCAGAATTTATGTGGGAAAAAATTTAACTTATGTGCAAAAGCGTGGATGCTGTTACATTGAACAGAGTTATACTGAGGGATTCAAAAGGTCTGCATTCTACTGCTGATTCTGCCCCTGACCCAAAAGGTGATTCCAGTCATGAAACTCCACTTGACTCTGAATTTCACAGTACATAAAATAATAGTGACATTCTTATTCATGTACTTCTATATCTTGGTGCAACTCCCAAAAGAAAGCTACATATTATTCATTATCTAGTTACTGTTGCCATGTTGCTATCACTAATATTAACAGTAATTATTTTAGCCTTTTCTGGCTGAAACAACTTTTAAATCAAGATAATCAAACATCTGTTTAAGATTGGAACACCCATGATGAAAGTTTATACTTGTCATTGTTCAATATTAAGATAATTTGAAAATATAACCATAACATCGCTGTCAGTTTAAGGATTTTATGTGTTTTTAACTTAACCTCAATGGCAGTGTAGTTTCCCCTTCAGAGGCATCATTCCATTCTAAATCTAAAAATTCAGAGTAATACAGAAGTCATATACATGCCATTTAATGATGAAACTAAAATCTTCCACAAAAATATGTCTTTGGACAACTTCATCTACTGGTCATCCACTCAACAACACTGCCATTGCCAAGAAAATAATCACTGCTAGCAAATGTACAAAGAGACTGAAGGACAACCCCCTGTTAACTTTTGCAAATACTCCATGGATTAGTTTTATTCCTGGACAACTAGGACTAAGCCTATTCCACACTATATTTTAAACAAACTTTAGGAGTTAGAAGTATTCTCTAGAGGCATTTTTTTCTGCACTCACATTCTTTGTAAACTAACAACTTTTAATAATATAGACATGGGTCACTCCATAACAGTTAGTTTTGTTTGGCATCAGTAATCCCAGGCACATTTAATTTCCTAGTGCAAATCTTGCCAAGCAGCTCTTACATTAAATAATCTAATTTTTATTCTATCTTGAGCCAAAAAGAAAGCAAATGGTTTTATTTAGTAAAAGTTTGCTGCAGCTAATTGGGTCCTGTTTTATTTCCTGATCTACTGATTCTGTCCTTTAACTAAAAGACAGTTTGATGTGCAAAGATTTAGGCACCCTTGCAATACTACCTAGTAGGTGCAACATCTTCACATCTGACATATCCACACACCTTACAATAATCTGTTAAGGCAATCCAATTAAATGGTTTATTTTACAAGGCCTACTGTTTTTTAAATGCATATCTGCAGCACTTTTCAAGTCAATAAGTTGTAGCTGGCTTCCCTTTAGTAAAAAAGTTCTCTTTCTAGCTGTACAAGAAATCTCAGAGAAAAAAAAAAAAAATCAATCTTATTGCTTCAGAAAGGTGTCTACCACTTTTCATGATTAAAAGTTTACTGTACAAGGCCCAGCCCAGTGGTAAATCTGGTTTATTATGTTACCATTGTATCTCACAGTCAGGTAAAATTTGTAGCTTTTTAATAAAACAGTTTTGGCTTGGGACTACTCATTTGTAACACATGGTGACTTTTAACAAAATCTTATCCTTCCACAGTATTGAGATGTAAGTGAACTTACAGGTTCACTTTAAATAGGTAAATGGTGGTCTTCATGAAATGAAGATGCAGTAGTTTAGATCTCATTGAAACGACAAGTACACGGATTAATAACTAATGTATTATTAATACATCTTTATTTCCTCTGCTGTATTCAGTTTTATAGCAGGATGCATAATTAATATACTATTTTAATCATGCTATAATAACAGAAGTCTCACAAAAGCAATACACAACTAGTTTTGTGCAGTTAGTGATGTCTAGTGGGAAGCATTTTCATGTCAACTATAAATAAATAATTAGAAAGATAAACAAAATGCATGTCACTGGCATTATTAAGGCAAAAGGTCTTTCTATAGTTTTGTTAAATATCAACAAGAGACACTGTGGGGTTTTTTTTTCCTGTTGTTTGTTTTTAAACAAGCCACTTGAAAGAGAATAGATTGGAAAGACTCAGCCACTGAATTACTGCCCTGGCCTTCTTATAAGGTTTGATGTGCCTCAGTGGTTTATTTCTCATAAGCTGCTCACCCAGCAATGGGGAAAGCAAACTGACAAGAAAAATGGTTGGCAGAGGAAAAAAAAAGGGAGGGTGGACAAAAGCATTGATTTCTCTAAATGGAGAATGCAAGCCTACATACTTGAACAACAAAATGCATGGGTAAACAAGAAAAAGCACTAGCCCCAGGACTGGCAGTCCACTGTAATTCATGATAAAGCAAATGCAAGCTTTTGGCATCTTTCTATGAAGACTGCTGTGCTTCTGCGCTTGTAATAGGACACCTCTGTAAAGATCTGCACTGAAGATCTAATGCATCTCCAAACTGAAATACTGCACTGCTTTCTCCCCATTGTCTACTGTTATTATTTAATTAAATATAAATAAAAAAATATAATGAACAGATTATATAAATACATCTACTTAGCATCAACTGTATCATTACCACATGATAAGAAATCTCTCTAACTAAGAACAGATAGGAATTCTTTAATCTTATTAATTTCATAGGTCATTATTTAAAAAAAATCAATAGCATTCTAATACATTAAAATGACATTAGCAAGGTCCTTTAAAACCTCAAACCAGCAATAACCAGCAGATATTTTGTCCTTCCCAAAAGTAGTAACTCTTAGAAAATGCTCTGCTTCTTTCTATGTGAGATGTTGATATCTCTGTTTCTTACTGTATTCTGTCTTCATTATGGCTGTTTGGACTTGTCATACACTTAAGTGTATGACACAGCATAACACAAAAATAAGTGTTGATTCCAGTGGACTGATGTAACAATGTTCATGTCCATGATGCAACCTCAGCAACGGTGAAAAAGCTGCAGAGTTCCTATATTCATGATCGACAAGAAAATTCTATTGATTATGATGTGGACAGTTCATTTGGCAGTTGTACGTATTTCTTTACATAGAGATGGTGATTCTGGTTAAGGGACAATAAAATAACCAAAAAAAACCCCCAAGAAGCCAAGATGAATCCCTACAAAGTCACTAAAGCATGGAAAGATAACACAGAAATAAAGACTGTTTTGGGAACAAGCATGAACTAACAGGATAGCATAGCACAGCTTCATGCATTTCTTTACAATCAGCTGTGCCAAATACACAAACATCTGTATTTTTCACTTCAATCATAAATTGTCAGGTTTGAACATTGACTTTCAGTGGCCAGGTACTTAATGTCTTTTACTATTGTCTTGGTCTGTATTTTCTGTTCTTCATGATTTTCCACTGCGTCCACCATTCATGAACTTTTAAATTCCCCTCAAGCCTTTAATAGCTACTTGTAAAATATGAATTTTCTTTTAACTTATATATTTCTTTTAAAATGGTAAATTTTCTCATTCTCATGGTCATGTCTGCTGCCATAATCGGTTGACAACAGAATGCATATTACTGTTCATTTTTTGTTTATTTTTTTAAATAAGAATTTTTCTTGGATTACCTGCATGGAATGGGATAGAAGGATATAAAATTTTAAAGAGAAAGCTTCAAAATATATACTTTTAAGAAAACATAGTATCACTTGGGACTGCCTACATTTGGGATGGTTAAAAAGAATCAACTAAAAGTATAAGTTAATGGAGAGAAATTAAAATACATTAAGCTATATGTAGATGCTGTCATTCTGAATTAAAATGCCATTATATTTTTTGTAGTTTAATCCTGCCTTAAGCACTCCACTTTTCAATAGGTTTCCATATAGGGGCTTAATGGTCCTTAATTTTGCTGCATTAACCTCATACTTTTAGTTGTTCTCCCACATAGAATTGCTATAAGATATCTAACTACCACATTTGCTTGGTGACTGCACAGTTAGGAACATAGAAACCATGTCTAAGTGCTGCCATTTATAACAGCATTAATTTGAACCTCAAAACTATTAACACAGAACTATTAATGCAAAATATGGACCCTTCAAGTCTTCTTCCAAAAGCTGTACAACCTTTTGAAACATTTATTGTTAAGAGAAAATCTCAAAACATTCTTCAAAATATGAAAATATTGTTGTTTCGATTCTTCTGAGGGAAGCAACAAAAATTCAGGGTGAAACCTATAGAGGAACTTCACATCATTCAGGTCTTCCCAAGTTTGTCACTTCCTGGGAAAATGCTCCAAAAGAAAGACACACCACTTTATATTCTAAATGTGTTTTGAATGAAACTGGCTGTGGTCACAATTACTCGCAGCTAAACTTACTGCTGCTTCTGTATTCAGTGCCTTTGCAGAGCACCAGTCCAGACCAGCTACTCAAGGGATTTCAGCACAGGGATGTTTACTCTGTAAATCTAAGTAGGATAAAGTGCAAGTTGGGCTGCTCTTCCAAGATAGAAATGCTTTAGAAAAAAAAAATCCTGACAAAATTCCTTAGGCTCATTTGGAAATTTGAAAAACGGAAACCTGCACCACCAAATGTCTAATTAAGAGGAAAACCATGGAATATGTTAACAAGTGTGAGTAAAATGACTGCTAAACTGTTGAGAAGTTGATGATGGTATAGAGATGCTTTCCAGGCTTACTGAAAGCCAGCCCAGATTGAAAGAACAGTGCATTCTGGCATAGTTAGATCTCTCTCAGATTTTCTCTCAGGGAAAAGAAAAGAAATAAAGGGTTCAGTTCCACAAGCCAATGACAAGAACTAGCAGATATAATTGGCAGTGTCACCAGCGACTTCAGACCCATGAGCTGGCTGATTTAGGAATTGTAAGGCAGAGATTAGATAGGAGGAAATTTAGTCTAAAAAAAAAATAAAACAAAAACAACAACAGAAAAAAACAAACAAAAAAAAACAAACAAAAAAAAAGAAACAAGAATCAAACACATTAAAAGAAATGTGGGTTTGTTTGGGGGGTGGGGGTGGTTTGAGACTATTGAAGGAAAAAAAAAAAAGAAAATATTGCCTTAGAAAGATTACAGTAAGGTTATGGTCCCAGTAGGCAGGAGGGATAGTGAAGTTGTAAATGCAGACAGAAGGGAGGCAGAGGAGAGGGACTGAGGGGAGAGATAAGAAACGGTTTATGTTACAACAAATATAAATGTCACGCACTTCTCTTCCCCCCTTTCAGCTTAACAAGTGTTCTGCACTACAAGAAACATGGATGATATCAGGAAGGTAAGGTCTTCCCAAGGGACTACTGACATAGTAGAATTATTTCTTTTACCTCTCCAGCAATGACAAGTGCACTTCTATAAACAATGATCTGCTCTGAAATCATCTAATTTATGCTTTAATAATTCAGAAGTTTCAGAAGATATGTAACCAAGAAATATTTATTGTAGATGTTGAACTAAAAAATAAAAAAACCAAAACCCCATTAAAAAAACAAGAAGTAATTTCACCTCCAAAGTTATGAATGGGAAGTAAACAGATACGTCACTTCAGATTTACTGCATGAGCGTGCAAGAATGATACAAATATGTGCTTATACAGACAACAACCATTTTTGTATTTGTTGAACATTTTTGAACTTAATGTTCAAGTGTACGCAAAAGCAGTTGAATCTGCCCTTTTCCCCTTCCTCTTTCACTCTGGGCTCAGTTCACACTCCTCCTGACCTGCAGGTACCAGAGTTCATCTGAACCTACAGCATAGTTACCTTGCTCAGCCAGAAGAAAAGTAATTAATACTTTTCAGTATGGTTTGTTATCTGTGGACCTGGCAAACAGCAACAGCTCACAGAAGTGAGACAGAGCAGAGGATGGGGACTTTGACCTGGGGATGAGGGAGAAGGTAATGCAAGGCATATTTTGCTGGTTATCCTGCCAGGCACCCTCAGCAGAGAGGATTCTTTTCTGGAAGTATCAAATGTGTGTTTGCAGTTCTGTGCTTGCACAGTTTAACTCTGTTTTTCCCCATTATAATTTTTTTCACTTACTCCGCAGTTGATCGGTATGTGCAAAGTATATTTGTGCACCAGTAACAGATTTCATTATGGTTCTGTGCTGTGTTTCAAATAAAGGTGAAATGTGAAGGATATTACCAGGTAGTTCTCAGTTCTCAAAACTGTTCTGTTGCTTTCCTTTTATTACTATTTCATGGTTTCTTTTTCTTTTCTCTTCTTTCAAAATCCAATAGCACAATCAGTGTATAAAGTTAGTATTGTTGAAATGAACATTTCTGTGATGCTTTTTGTTATAGCGATAGTTTTCTCTTGACTGATGTTTTCTACTAAGCAAGCAGAGAGAAACAAACCCAGTTTTTAAACTGCACCATGTAAAAATCAATCAAGAAGACAATAATGTTTCCAATGTTTTGAAAATGACATCACCTGTATCTGGAATTATTGTGTACTTACTGTATACACAGAACCATCAGTCTTTCTCTTAACTTTCAGGAGTTTCCCCCTCCCCAGCCCTTACAGCATTTTTACCTTGGAGTAGTTTTGTTAACATCCTTGATGTACAGGAAAATTTATCAAGGTAAGGTCACAGACAAGCATCACTCATTATGTTGCTTTAAAAAAGGGGATATCATCTACCACTCAAAATATTTTATTCTCAAATAATGCTGGTTCCTAAGTGTCATGTGAAAAAATGCAATCCATCATAACTGAAGGGGAAGTACTGGAATCATGCAACATCATGCAAAACTGGCAGAGAAAAAACTGGGACAGGAGGAAGTTATTTTGAATACTCTAATGACTGTCATCATTTGCAACGCAAGTCTCTCCTGCCCATAGGAGACTTCATTTTTAAATACTAAGAAGCTCACTCATGGGAGAGATATCTTCATTTCAACCATGCTTCTATGTTCCTCCAAGATTCCATGTTCATTCAAGCACAGCACAGCTATGGCAAAAAGAGGACTTATTTTCCTTTAGGAATCTGTTTGGTCCTGTGTCTGTTTGAAGTCATCTGTCACTCACAAACCTATGTGGCGATACTTTAAATTTTTGAAAGAAATGCCATCCTTTAGAAAAATACAGTCAAAGAACCTCATGAATACTTTATTGGTCATTCAGGATTATTACTGAAATATACCCAAATAGAAATTTCAGAATAAGGAAACTATCATGTTCTAAATAAATGACAAATAGTTATAATTACCAGCCAAGTTCCAACCTCCTACTGCACACAGGGGATGATCCTATACAATGTATTCCTTCCCAGGGGATGGGGTCATGAGCACCTCAACAAAAGTTTGCCTTAAAGACAAGAATTCTCCCACAGTTAATGGAAGCATGTACCAAGATATTACGTCCCTGGAATTCTGAATTCCTACCTGTTAGAGAGTTTATATGTCTGTATCGTGCCCTTTCCTAAAAGATCACTTCTAAATTCAAAGAAATTTAATACCTTTTGCACAACTTCAGACTACCTCTTAAATTCAGTTATTGTCTACACCTATGCAGACATCTGAGAAAAAGTCAGACAGACAGATTTCTCCCAGACACATTGTATACACCAAAGCATGCAGCAAAATTATTCTGTATTTAGTTCTTAAAGTTGATTATTTAAACAATGTTAAATCCCTGGGAGTCGTCATTCATTTGGAAGGGAGTTAAGTTAAACCAAATCAAGGCAATTTTTATTTTGAATGAACATCTATATAAGGACTTAATTAGGTTTAAATAATCCACTTCAGATTAGTTTTTACAGATTAATTGTCCTGAACATGGCCATGTAAATAAGCTTCTAGTGAACTAAATGTAATTTCAGTAAATTATTACCAAAAACTGATTCAGTTGCAAACAGGGACTGTGTTTTGGTATGTATTTTCTTGTTAAACTTTGACTATCAGGAAACATCACACAGAAAACATGGCACTAATCTATTTAAAAGTCACTAGTAAACTCACTGGCTTTTTTTTTTTTAATGAAGTGGTATTTTTTTTTAAAGATGTGTTATTTAAAATAATGTTACAGAAGAACTGTCACAACAAAAGGAGGTGTGTAAGTTTTTGCAGTTTTTTTTCTTTTTGTGCTGTAAAATGCTATCTAGACAATAAATGAGGAACATGATGAGACAGCTGTGCACAGCAAAAGTCCTAGTGCTTGTTAAAGTAGCAAAAAGCCAGGCCCAAAACAAAATAAAGTTACACCTGGCTATACTCAAGTAGAGACATTTTGAACGTGAAGCTTTAATTTAAATTAATTTAATTTAAACTGAATGTATTAATATTTGGAGAAAAACACAAAGGTAAAGGAATGAGATTGAAAGGTTCCTCATTCTTTGTCTGCATGGGAGTATCATAACCTCACTCTTTTGGAAGCAGAAGAGGGTAATGAATGTGGCCTTAATGTCCAGTTCTATCATAGCTTTCTAAGTTTAATCTGAGGCAATTCCTGTACCTCACTTTCCCAATATCTAAACTGCAGCTAACTACTGAATTCCTTTACAAAGTACACTCAAATTTATGGTTGAAAAGCATTTAAGAAAGAGAGAGTACTGTATTATTTTAGTAATAAGGATGAAAAGCTGACACAATTATATAACCAACAGATATGTGCTCAAACTTCTAGCACAGGAAAAATCATACAAAACGATAAAAAGTGCAAACAAATACATTTAAAACAGACACCTAAAATCATAAAACCTCTTACCTGTCTGAAAAGCAATGAACTTAATACTTCTTCTGGATTTCAGAAAAATGCATTACAGAGAAGTTTAAAAGGGAAAGGGACCAGGGGGTTAAGGAAATTATGTTCCTGTCACATGAATGGATGATAAATATATAAATACTACAGCATTCACCTCCAACTAACTGCTTGGAAACTGATGAAACATTATAAACACAAAGGTCATTGCAGTCAAGAAATGAGGTGGATTCCCAAGACAGAGTCAATAAACATAAAAAAACCCCTCAGTAGTGAAATAAAGAGCTATAACATAAAACTTCTCTCAAAATAATTGTCTTTGTTGCTGAGCTGGCTTTATTCAAATCTAACAACAGGCAAATTTACGTGTATGGGGCAAAGGCTAGGACACGTAATGACCAGTGTCTGTCAGGAGAGAGTTCAGCACTTTCCATCCTTCACCACCCCAAAACAACTGTCAGACAAGGAAAATAAAATAATTAATCTGAACTTGAGAATAATGTGTATTATCACAGGTTTAGTGTTATGAGCACCTTCAGTGATCTCTAATGACAAAGTCATAAGACAATCTTATACATATATTTTATTTTTACCCAACAGAGCAAAGGTCACCTTGAGTTACAATGGATTTTTGGAGCTGCTTCCTTAAATCTTAAAGCTGTTAAAAAAAGTGCTTTCCACATTATTTTATTCTACATTATTCTATTTTTTTTCTTTATTTTTAGGAGACACTAACATCCTTACATTAATACTGCGAAACACAAATTTCTCTGGGAAGAAAGAAAGGCTATCATCACCATGGTCCCTAGGCCATCAGCATCCATCATTACATTTTACATTACTTGATGATTGAAGACTTTGAGGGCAGGGGATGCAGGCAGGAAAGTGGGAGTAAATACAGAGTTACAGTTTCATTCAAAATTTATAGTAAAATTAATTTCCCTGATCTCCTGGCCCACAGCCCCATGTCTTCTCTCGAGCAGAGGTGTGATTTGGCCTGGTGTGCCCTCTGTCTAACCTACACACACAGTTGATGTCTGAAGCTCAGTAAAGAACAAGCTTCAGCAGAACTGCAATTACTGACATACACCCATAATATTTCTGCAATGAAAGCATATTCTGCCATTTCCTCCTCCAGTATTTCAAAACAATCTATTCCTCTTTCTAAGCATGTGTGCCACAATCTTTTGTCTGATCTGTGACCTGTGTACATTTCAAAAAAATATGCCAGTTCCATCCTTTTTTCATGTCATTCAAAAGTGAAATATTTCTATTTTTTTTCACATTTTTTTCCCCTAAGCAGGAATCACTGAAGTTAACTGACACAACCTATAGCTTGTCACACAAAGCAGAGGAAAAAGCATGAAGGGACCTGTGGTGAAAACAACAGGTCTGTGTGGAACACAATATAAGAGGCTGACACTGAAAACTGGATAACATTCATGTTTGCAGTTGCAAACAGAGAAAGAGACAGACAAGTCTAAGGATGATAACTTAAAATACACTTAAACCTTTATTTTAGCTTCTTCTAAGACCAAAGGTTAAAAGTAAGTTTGACACGTTGCTCTATTGCCTCTTCTCTCCCTCAGGCAATAAACGAACCAATGAAATATAATAATGGGTCCCTCTGAGCCGTGACACTGCATCCCATCAATTACATATCTCAGGAATATCAGATGTATTCTTATGGGAATTTAAAATCACTAATGTGTTTTAAAAAATACAGCAAACATAATATTTTTAAGTGGTTTTAGTTATCTTAAATTTTTTTTTTAAGGATTTATCTGATTATCTGTATATCACGAAGTATTCATTTTCTTTCTAAATAATGCCTGTATGAAAATGTCTAAGTAAAAATATCTAGTATTCTCACAGCTGTTTTTATACTGTGTTCATAGTTTTTTTTCACTTCACTGGTTTCCTTAGTTCACAGGTCTTGCTGGAAATAAACTATTTCTTTGGACTATTTCTCTGTATATTGCTTTATAGTTTTGACTGAATATCTCACACTCACTTTGTATAAGAGCAAATAAATGAATAAAAAGTGACTAAAGGACCACTTGAAAGTAAAATCCATGTGATTTCTGCGCTAAGGAGATGAACTTGATTCTGATATTGATTTAATGACAATTAATACAGTCATTCCTTTAAAATTTTCAATTGTGTAATGCCAAGAAAATTTAGATGTATACCTCTTCGAACTATATGCACAAGAATTCCTATGAATGGTAATGAAATACAGCAATGAACCACAATTCTTTCATGTTAGAGTAGTGTATAAATGCCCTGAATTAAGCTACTAAACACACATAGGAATTAAGCATTATTATTCCTGGCATACAAATAAGGGAGCAGGCACTGCAAGATTGGTTTGCAGAGTTTAATATGCAGGTTTCATTCCAGAATGGTGTTATGGCAAGTAGTAGGATTTAAACATGTGCTTAAAATTTAACATGCCCTAAACACCTTCCTGACTACGTTCTAGGTGTGTGTCGGCGACAAAGCTCTAACACAAAATTTTGGCTGCCAGCCTTGAGCTTCCAGCCATTTGTGCAATGAAGGTAAAGCACTGGCTTAGAGTCTGTGTATGGTAAGCACAGATATTGTTCAGGAGGCAGCAAAAAGCATGAAAGGATAAAGTGTGGTTTATAAAAGTAAGCACCGTAGCTTCTCCTTGGTTTTGAAAAACAGTAATTCAGACTTCATCCAAAATCATGTTCTCTCCCTCTGTTCTACATTTGTCTCCCTATTCTTCCCCTTTCCTTTTATTCTCTTTAAAAGCTGCTAACATCAGCTGCTTCTTTGTGGATTTTTCTTTTTGCTTCATTGCCTACAAATTGCTCTAAGCTCTTCATTCCCTATGAACCTGTTCAGCTGGAGGAGAACAGCTGTACAGCAGGCTGTTCCTAGTACACCTCTGGAAGACATATAGCAAAATGATAACAAGACATACATACCAAAGTTTTTTGCCTTCTGAAGATTTGAGTAGGGACATATATTTACATATATTTAAACCTGCATGCATCTAAGCAAATATACAGTTGGGAAAGATAAATAATCATTAAAATATTAGGTACATGTCTCTGGAGAGCAAAAAGTATAAAATTTTCAGTCTCTGATTTATCTCCCCCAGGGTGTCAGAGGATGTCTAACCATGTCAGCTGGAATGGAAAAACACTGCATGTCAGCACAAGGCCTGATTGCTATAAAACAAATGTCTTTTTAGTTCCTTGCTACCTTAATCCTCTCCCCCACACAAGAGAAACCTTCACTCAACTGACTCTCATTCTTCAACTTCTTACTTAGGTTCCAAAGATAATGAGCTCCAGTATACATTGTACCTGAAAAGATAGATCTATTTTCAGAAAAGCACAGTTGTTTTGTTTTTCTGGGTTTATTGAAGTAATCAAAAATACTAAGTTGAGAATCTTGACTGCAAGTCTCTAAATAAAGGACAGACATCTGCATAGTATGAGCAAGAATATGTGAAGAGGAATAGTTTTGAGTTTTGTTTGCAATTCTCCAAAAGGATGCTTCTGCATAAAGAGAATTGACCCTGAGTTTCTGATAAAAAACTCAAAGAAGGAGATGGAAAATTTGCTACTGACTTCTAAGTGTTATGTCTAAAGAATGGGATTCCTTTTCCCCAGACACAGACCTTCTACTTCAAACACATAACATAAGATAAATCACTATTTCTAATAGTGATGTTACTGCTACACTTTACGGGTCTACATGAAAATTCTGGATAAAACAAACTACATTAAAGGTGTAACACCAATAGCTGTGGTGGTGCAGTTATGTTGCTGTAAATGAGGTGGTTTCACATTTTCCAGATGTTTAAATATGTTCTTATATACTTCCTTAATGGGAGCTTTAGTTAGAACAATGGAAGCTTGAGCTAGCACAATATTGTGGTGACCTTAGAAGATTTGGCAGAAAAAGAAGAATCTTAGTTTTGGTGAGTTTTTTAACAACTTTGTCTTGGAGAAACAAACATGAGAGTAGCTACAATGAAAGATCCCAACTGACGTAAAAATTATTCAATTCTGATCCTCCAGCAATATCATAATACAGTTTTTGGAGCCCTTTTCTTCCCTTTTTTCTTGTTTTTCATTTGCTTCTCGTGTTTTGAGGCAGTGCTCCTCCACTGGTCTCTCCAGGCTGCCAAGGATAAGGGGAAGGAACTGGAGGTATTTACATGTAAATATACTCCCCATACTAACTGGTTGCCCTTCATGCTGACATCAAAACACCTCAAACAGGACACTTCTGAGACAAGCATGGGAGCTAAGTTAGCCTGGAGGCTCTGAAGAAAGTGAAGTATTCTTTATCCTATGACTAGAAACAGGAATATTTGGAGGTCCCAATACACCCAGCAGATCCTAGTGCGACAGACTTTACCCTGGCCAAAGTGTTCTTGGGTGTCTGAAGAACACCACAAAGCCCTGCTGATTCTTGTCTGGAATGTTTAATGATGTTAGGATACTTGGAGAATCATAAACACCTGAAAGAGCATTAAAAGATTTTGGTATAGCCCATCACTACTGGAAAATACAGCATTTCTAAAGCTGATGTTGTCCAGCACTCACTCATAGGAGATTACTCTACAATCTGAAAATCGGACAAAAGCCCAGAGCAAACCCCTGATAAAACACAAAGTAATAACAACGGGATGGCTCATTAACCTCCAAAGTTCCTAAGAGGCTGGAGATCTCTGAAATGTCTGTCCTTCTGCAGTGCCTGCAAGCCCAATATAAGATTTAATGAGTCCTCTGTATCAACACACAAAGAAAGAAATGTTCTCTCATTTAGGATTCATCTAGCTTTTTACTACTCTAAAAATACAGTTATGCCAGAGACTTAACTGCAACTTTACAGAAGAGAATTCTCTTTCAGTAAAATTAATAAGGCCATCAACTTTTTAACAGTTAAAAATGGATGCTTTTATGCAGTACAGAGAAAAACTTACAAATTAAATTTATTCTAGGATCCATTTTTATCACTATTTTCTCCAAGAAAAATAAAATCAATAAGAGGAAGGATTTGTTAATGTGATCAGCAGATCTTAACACTTCAAAGGGCTGAGGTCTACTTCACTGAATTCTAGCTCATGACAAGAAAATCTTCTTAAGATGATGATTTATGCACTGATAATTCCAGATAGCATGTTCAATACCTACTGTAATAGTAATTGTTCATACAGTTTGGTTTATTTTATTTCTTTCTCAGAATTATGTAGGAAAGTTATAATATCAAACTGAAACAAAAGAAATGCAAAAGACTCTGAAAACAAAGAAAACAGTCTGTTACATTAAAAAAAAATCTATTGGAAAGTAACTGCTGTGGGAATGGGTGTTGGATGAATACCCTATGAGTGCAATTGGATGAGGACTGTAATCATTTCAGTCCTTCTCAAATACACCAAGCAAATGTTGCGGTCCTGATACTGTGGTCTAGATGGTTCCTCCTAATTTCCAGGCTCAAGCTAAACCACTAAGCTTCCTCTCTCTAAACATACAAAAAGAACCAAAGAACTGGTTTATTTAATTTTCTTTGTAAAAATCTGGCTATAACAATTGTCCTAAATGTTGCATTATCAAGAACAAATTACTGCACAAAACAAAATGGGAGGTTTGTGTTGTAGTTTTTCATAGTTTTTTTTAGTGTTATCTTCAACAATTTCCTTTTTAAAAGTGAAAAATTTGAAATCAGAGGTTACTTGATACATTTGTGTATACAAAATTGTTACTAATAATAATATCTAGAGCTTAAGGTTGATAAACAGAGTAAGACAGGAAAATGTAATTTTATTATGGAGGAAAATTGGCTATTGAAATTAATATGTTTGAGTCAGAAAACAATGTTTACACATGTACTGTGGCACATACTGGATACTTATTCCTTTAAAATCTTAGGTTTTGTTTTGACTGCCAAGTAATTTTTGCTCAAGTTCTACTGCAAGAACTAGGCTGACTCCAAAACATGCTCTCTGCACCAGGTTTCAGCATTATCTAAATTATACCTATTTGCACAAACCTGCAATTTCATCATCAAATAAATGCAACAGAGTTTCATCAGTAATGACATACAGCCTAATAAAGACACATGCAAGGCTTAAGAAGAATAGAGAACATGCAAAAAGTCTTCTCCTGCTACACTGCCCAAATAAACAAGGAAATCTGTGACTTTATTTAGGTAGGTTATTTTCAGTTATCACAAGGCTGATAGGACTCTCGCCTCCACTCACTTCTAAGATTTAGTGGAAAAATATACATTGTCTGGAAGACTGTAAAACAATTTTGTAAATATGACACCAATGGAAGGCTTAATTCAGCATACCTTTTGAAATACAAAGTCATAAAACAAAATAGTTATTAGTTGCTTGAGATTTTTGTTTTGATCTATTTTTTTTGCTTTGTTTGTCTGTAATTGTATGCTAGTCAAAAAAGTATTTAATTAATAGAATGATGAAAGCTACAGCTTACATACTCCAGCATATGTTGTCAGCTCTTTCAGGTTTAGCTTGGGGAGACTGATTTCATCCTTGTGTTATGTGGGGCTCTGATAAGTTACTATTATCTACGCTCAGAATTACCTGTCTGATGATGCTAACAAATAGCATGGATTTTAGGTGCCCAAGGCTGTAACAACAGTTCATTGGTTTCACTTGCTGTGCTGCCTACAGCAAGTTACCGCCTGACATACCCAACCAAGCAAGAGCAAGCAGTTCATGGGATTCAAACAACAAAATTTTAAAAACAAATAAAAAAAGCTCTGTCTGCTGGCAATAACCTTATGCTATTCAGATATTGTTAACTTGAAGGTATTTTTCACATCTTGGACTACACTTAGTCACCCTAAAATCATACATTTTATCTTCCTTAGAAAATATTGTATCTACATTTTAATCTATTGAAATCTCACAAATAATTCAGATGTCTTTGCCATAATGCTTAGTTATCACAGGTTTAGCAAAATGTCTGCCCGTGCTTACAGTACACTAAGGGCATTGGTGTCACTGACAATCTGTATTACAAGTAAATTTTGTCTTCTATGTTGTCTGGTTACAAAACATATAGCAGAGTATTTTACAAAAGTATCTGATGCTCTATGTCCTTTTACTTATATATCCAACAAAAGCATTAATAAATTCATCCTGAAGAATATATATTGTAAGTTGAAAGATTCAACTTAACTATATTCTTTCACATTGTCTCCTTGCTATACATACACAGAGCAAATCCAAATCTCTCCTCCAGGTCTGGAGTATTCCTTTAAGTTCCTTAATGCAGGATTAATACATTTTCACCCCTGTAAATCTCAGTCTCCTGCAGCCAGATAGCTTCTCCTCCCTGTGACTAATTGTAAATATGAGTAGTAGTAGATAGTATTTACCAGCACATTCAACACTCCTGTCCCACCTGGAGACAAAAGTATATCCAGAACTATATTACTTGGTCATCAACATTCTCAATCTTTTGGCTCATAGGTAGCCTGCAAATAGCACATAAAATGGTAAAATCTTATTTGGCTTCAGATGCATGAGAAAATTTTAAAGACTCAGTGAAAATTCCCTATTTGACCGCTCTTAAGTGCTTTAAACCATCTTCAGCAATTCCCATGTGTTCTGTCCCAGGGAGAATATCTGCTAAGCATTTATTTTTTTTAAATTGCACCAGGAGTAGATCTAAAGGGATTATATTAAAAAAAAAAAAAAAAAAAAAAAAAAAAAAAAAAAAAGGAATTTAAGCAAGTCAAAGAGAATAAGTTCAAGTTAATTCTGAAAGAGCTAAGATTGTGATGTTAATGTTTCTCTTGTTAGATTAATTTTAACATATCCATGTTAATATCATGCTTCATGATGATTTCATGTCTCACAGTAGAGCAGACAAGACTGAAAATTGCTAAATGTAATAAAGCTATTCCAGAATATAAAAGGTTCCCTTTTAGTAGACTAGAGAATCAAGAACATTCACACCATCAAATCCTCTGACTGACTGATGATGCCAAAGTGATTTCCAGTTGCTGAAGTGTTCACTTCCATTGTGTGTGAATAATGAGGGGCTGAATGTGTCACTTTGCAAACAAAACTGTCAAGTCTCTTCAGGTTGACTTTCCTGGTTTAGGCTTGAATGATTTTTTTCTCTCTTTCTTTTTTTTTTTTTTTTTTTCCTTCAGTTTAAATAATGTGTATTTATTTATTTGTATATGAGTTTTCAGGAATACCAACAATTCATCTTTTGGCATGAACATGAATATAGGAAGGTCAATGAAAAAAAAAAATCCCTTCTGTGGAAATTTAAACTGACATACTGGGAGGACAAAACATAATTAAAATATCTGCATCCTGCACTAATCAAACTGAATCTATTCAAAGTGACTAAGAGGAGGACAAAGAAAAGTGTTCTGCAATCCAAAAGAGGAAAAGTTACTAACAAATGTGAAGGCCAACACATTTAATTACTTCTTTGCATTAGTTTTAATTAGAAAGGTCAACAATGAGAAGGTGACTAGTATAATTAATACCAAAAACCAAAAGAATTATTTCAATTTAAAAATACAGACAGAAAAGGTTATAGAGTACTTAAGTAAATTAGTTTTCAGAGCAGTTGTGCCCAATGAACTTCCTCCTAGGGTACTTAGAGAATTGGTAAAGCCATCTCAGAACCATGTTACCACCAGGAAAGCAATCTGGGAAGCACACAGGAGGTATCAATAAAACAGAAAAAGTGAAAACATAATATTCTTCTTTCAAAAAAGTGAAAATAGAAATAATTTTTTCTGTCACCTACTAAATCCTGAAAAGCTCTGGAACAAATAAACCACATGATTTTTATGTAGCTCTCAATATGAAAAGGATATAAGAATGGTAAAAAAAATCAATTAGCTAAGAATTAGTCAATCATTTAAGAACAAATCTAGTCAGAATTCAATGTCTCCACAAAATAGTAACAGACCTTGTGGGGAGGTGAGTTGTGAGCAAGGTCATTTATGTTCACACCCTTTGCCTCATAGAAAATCCTACTGCATATAAAAAAAAATGGAAAACTTGTCTAAGTGCTGATAATATTGTGCAGGTGAGGCAACTGTACACAAAGTGTAATCATGATTATGCTGTTGCTTAAAGTTAACTTTTACATTTATTTCCCCTCTAAAAGCTGCAAAGAGAGTGCTTATTGCACTTAAAGACTACACATAAGTACTGGACTTGCCAGGGTGTTGGAAGGTCAGCCAGAATGCAAATTTCTGAGGGGCTTGAACAAATCTAGATACCACAACTGTGTAGGTAGAGCTTTCTCAGAGAAGGATCTAGAGATCCAATCTCAATCCAATCTGGAAATAAATCAAATGTGTAGTTCTGTTGCAAGAAACACACCTTGGATATGTAAAACTGAAAAATAACTGCACAAATACCAAAAATAAATCTTTGCTCCAGTTTTTGGGAACACTCGAGATGATTTCTATCCTGTTTGGGACAGTTCAAAAAGACAGAAATGAATAGGAAAAAGTGAAAAGAAAAATCATCATGAGTCTCACCAAGAAGGAAAGATTTGAGATTTAATAATATGTGATTGTTAAAGCATTAAGAAGAGGAGGCTGAAGATAAAGATGATAGCAATCTTTTAATGTATAAAAGGTAGATCTAAAGAAGAATGTCTTATCTGTGATAAAGAACAAGCAAAATTCGGTTGTGCCAAGTTGCTGAAAAGATTTCTAACAGTTAGAAAGATTACTGCAACACTAAAACAGATTATTAAGAAAGCCTTGGAATTCCCTCAATTGGGTGTCCTTAAGAAAAAAAGAACTATCAGGAACGACCTAGGTATCCCAATCATGCTTTGGAAGGGACAGGACCAGCAACCATATTATTTCCCCCCCCTCTTTTTTTTTCCCCCAGTTCAAACAGAAGAGAATTTTAAAAGAAAAATTCCTGTATTCTTTTACACACAGTCTACCAGAAATACTAGCTGTACTTTTAAGAACTACTATAAATCATTTCTGCAGAGTCAAGCTCTCACCTCTGTAATGCCAGAGGTAGCTATCTATATCTGAAACTATAGAACTCTAGAATTCTTTGCTACTTTCTCAACCATTACTTGATCAGACTGGTTTTTTTTTTTCAGACTGGACAATAAATCAGTTTCAGACAGATTCAAATTTCACTGAAAAATTGCAAGAGTTATTTGAATATGGTATTTTAAAGCTCATGCATACAGTTTGAATACAAAACTCAAAAATTAGTATAGGAAATTCAGCTATGAAAGTAGAAATGTCTGCAAAAACTGATGTTATAAAAATACTTGCATACAGAATGATGTGATAATGAGCCATACATCGGAAAAAAAAATTATAGCAGAAAACATGAATAGAAAACATACTTAAACTCAAAAGGACACCTGTGCCAGTGTTAAAAATGATTTATTACATGAATTGCAGGTCAGAGCAGACAATACTTGCCTACAAGATTAAAGCAAGAAAAGGTCTCTTTCCACTCAAAATTGGACTATTACAAGCATTTCTAAATCAGTGTCTCATCTAGTGCAGTACAATTAACTCAAATTAGCATACTATAAACAGCACTATTAAGAAATTTAAAGGCTTTGACTAAATGAAGAAAAATTCAGCTACAGTCATCACACAAATCTTAATTAAGGCTGCTTTCTCTGGCATAGAAAAAGAAAACAAAAACACAACTCTTGCTGCTATTCTCAGTCGAGTCAATCACAAAACATGCCATAGCTTTGCTGGCAACTCTAGGTGAACAGTTATGTCAGTGAGGTCAACTACAAAATAACCTTTTGTGCGTGTGCAGCCTACCCTTTCTGGTTTCACGTTCTCGTCATTAGTCCAGTATTAAAATATCTGCATAAGTAATGGATACTCATTTGTGCAGGCATATAAATGTGTCGTAGAGCACATCAATTCAGAACACTAACTGCAAACCACAAAATTTACGTTATTTTTTTTACTTTTCCAACTGAGTTTGGTATTTTTTATTACAGGTCACCAACAAATTTTTAATTTTTAATTTAAGTGCATAGTATCTATTTTCAGACTATTTCAACCTTTTTGCAAGTAGACAACAGTATTTGTTGGAGTTATACAACAGTATTGATAAACTCCATAATTTTTATTACAATGTCCTCCCTGATAAGAAAGGCTTCTTTTAAAGATTTCCCCTAATTTGTCCTAAACCAGGACAGGCTTGAAAAAAGTCAATTTCTGTCCTGTAATTTTCTATCTTCTCGTTTTACATATTTGAAACATTCAGAGGGGAGTACCATGCAAATCTTACATTAAAGAAAAATTATTGTAAGGAAAGAAATACTGTATAATAGCATAGGCATATCTAAAACATGGCTTGACTATTCATCATTCCACAATTAGATATTCTGAAAAATATATAACCATAAATCTGATGAATGTGATGTGGAGGCTTGTGACATAGGTAGCAACATACACTGGATTCCAGATTTCTCATTGTCCCCAGATGCCTATTCGATACACTGAGCCATAATGAGGGAGCCATAATGAGGAAGCCATGTGCCATCAGGAATGGAAAAATGCTGGGGCATTTCCTGAATGGGACAAAATGGGTTTTTTTTAACCCAGGTAAAGGAAAGTTTCATGCCACATTAAGGATTTCTTTCATTCAGGATTGAGAAACCTGCAGTCACAAAGGATTTAATGACATCCCTAATATTTAGAGTTGCATCAAAGAACCAACTATAAAACATAAGGGCTGCACACTGCAAATTATTTCTGCATGGCTAGTTGCAAACTCTTTCACTGGGTCTTTTGTTAAGAGCATTTTCTTAATGGCTGTAAGAGTTAAAACTTCCCTGGAAAGCTTTTATTTCTGACAACAAAACAACTGAAGAAATAATGTGACTGTATAGCTCTATTATCCTACGCAGATGAACTGGTCTTTCACTGTCTAGATCAGAGAAGATATGAAGATATGGTCTAAAACACTCAGTTTTTAATATTCTGCCACAAAACAGTGAATAGTTCTTATTGTGTCCTTGACCAAAATCATACAAGAAAATTCGGAGCAATCTCTTTCCCTTATTTCTATATATCTACAATATCATTATATTTATCATTATAAATTACCATGCTCTAAGACTGTGACAGAAAGATCACATTCAACACGTAGCAAATCCTATCAAAGAAAATACCTGATATTTAAGACACACTGATATTCAGCTCTGCTGTACAGCCAAGTCTATGAAATTCAACATATTTTGTTCTGCTCTGATCTACATCAATACAATGTTATACTGAGTTTCTCCTAGTCAAATACTTGATAAATGGATCAGTTACAAGAAGCAATTGACTATAAAGCACGCCTCTGAACACATTTTCATTGCATTTGTCACTGCAATAAATGAATAAATCTTTCAAATCACTACTCTGATGCCTTCCCAAAAATCCTCACCATGAAACCTGAACTGCAGTATTCTGAGCCATAGGTTGTCTCTTTGACAAACCCCAAGCATGTTAATTGTCTTGATTTGTCTTTCATCATCAGTAATTACTTTTTCTCCATATGGTCACAAGATAAGTGCCTTCTATTTGCATGCAAAAAAAAAGCAGCATTTTTTGTGTGGGCTTGGCAACCTCATGACAACTTTTGTCAAAATTTTCCTTTCTCACCATTACATATAAAAATAGTAGAACAGTCAGTATAAAAAAATAAAAATGTTTCTCAGGTTTTTAAAGGATTCTTGCAATTCTCACTTCTCTGTGCCCTGCTTAGAGTAACAGGTGCTGATCATTCAGTAAATTAGGTCCATGCAAGACCAACTCAGTCTCTTGCCTGTGGAGCTGGTAGATGCAAAGGCAAGACCAAAAAAGAGTAGGAATATTAAGCCATTTCATAATAAAACAGTGCCCCCTACTCCTCCAGTTTCAGCCGGTGTTTATGGCGCTTTAAGCTTGTCCTGCTGCAAAGATCAATTTACCTGCTTCTTGCCTTCCTCGATGTTACAAAAAATGAAGCCAAAATAGTGAGAACAAGAAAATTTGGGAAAAAATCCTGATGTATACAATAACCAATGCAAAGCCATTTTATGCTTGCTGTAGTGTTTTATAAACAAGGGATGAAAGCTGCCACTTTTGGATCTGTCATTGGAAAAGAAAAATAAAACTATGCTACAAGTCTTACAACACCATTTTCTGAACAGTTAAAACTCTGGTCACCATCATTTCAGCTAATTTGTAGAGCAAATAAATTTCACCCAAATCATTTACTGCCAGTCTGGAATACAGACAGACTGTCCCAAAGGTTAATTTAATTTTCCCCAATTTAACTCACTTTCTAAAACCCACACAAATTTCAACAAGGATTTCTGGAAACAAATCACTAAAGCATCAAAGAGCTTTGTAATCAGGCCCAGCACTTAGAGCATTCAGGAATAAGCCAATGGCTTGCTATTAAAATAGAGTTAAACTAATAAACTTGGAACAATGTTCATGCCAGCTTTTCTTTAAAATAAAAACAAAGATATCGGAGGGCTCTTTTTTTAATAATTTTGAATTTAAAATTTAAACACTTTAGATAGATTTAGCTAAAGAGGGCAGATAGTAATTTAAAGCAACTAGAACGTGTATCATGATAAGCAAAAAGGAATTAAACACAGTAAAATATTGAAGAATAAATTTAATCTTTACTTTATCAGTTTCAGGAGTAAAAATAACGTGCTAAGGTTACGTACTTCAGCAATTATGCCATAATTAAACAACACCCATTTCGTACTCACCCTGTATCTCAGTTTACAGATCACCACATTAGCAGGTATTATACCAACTTTCCCTTGAGTTAACTTGAGCACATTTTTCACCCTGCAATACAGATACAGCCTCTCACTATTATCTTCTATTAGCAGCTTTGCTCTCTCCCATCCAAGTGTGTAGCTCTGTCAAACACACTCACACACTAAGGGAACTTCTTAAGCTTTGGAAATAATGAAAGGATCAGACTGCTACTCTGGTGTTTTGAGACCCTCAGAGCAAATTCCTTGACTGAAAAGGCAAGCAGAACATACTCTGAGCACTGCAACAGAGAATTAAAAAGACAAAAAAAAAAATCTATTTTTCAGTCTTCATCTTATAAAACTACATTATTCAATTACAACTATCAGAAAAAGAGAAATTACGCAAAATGAGACATCTGCTAGCATTTACCAGAACTCTTGAAAATCATCATAGGCTTCTCCATAACAAAGGGTAAAACTGGAGCTATCATATTCTGAACTTAGTGCTAATGGTTTTCATCTTTTCTACTGTAGGGCTAAAATGAATATTTTATGGAGAATCTGCAGGAAATTCTTTGGGGAAAGTAGTCTAAGATTCTTAGAAATCAATGTTTTCTTATGCATATTTATTTTTCCTCACAATGCTCTCCAAAATAGCAGAGTTTTTTGTTTTAAATCAAACCTTCACTTCTTCCCCTAAATAAAAGGCCAAAGCAAGAGCAGATTGTGAAGCCATTATATTCATGAAGAGAAAAAGAGAGGTTAATTCAAAATTCTATGGTCTGTTGAACCCAATATCCACACGTTCCCCAAAGCAACAACAAACGCACCACGGAAACTCAATCAAGGCATCAAACCCACTCCAGCAAATGTGTTGTGCCAACCCATTATTAATGTTGCCTCTCAGGGGAATTCCGTATCAGCATGAACTTGCTGAAAATATTTTTCACAAATTCGCATTATACTATTTCCTTGACATTAAATGCCAAAGACGGCAAATTAGGAGAGGCCTGGGAGACAGAAGACATTCAAGGATGTGTCCTGCTCACAGAACTGAACTGATGAACAAATTGCACAAGTACACTCAGAAAGGGTTTAATTCACTGACGTTAGCTTTTAGCAAATTTGACAGGTTGTAGATAAGAAAGTTGTCCTTGTGAAGAGAGCATCTATGGACTCATTCTCCTGTATTCCTCCCCATGCCAATCACAGGAACAGGAGTGAAATATCAGTGAACCAACACAGCTGAATCAAGCCATTCAGCACAAGCGTATGGAGCTTAATTGTGTTCCCTCACATCTTTTCCTACTGCCAAATAAAAGCACCATTGTTCTTCCTGAAGAATTCCCTTTGATGTCTAAGAATCTCGGCCAACTTAGTTGTGAGAGTCACACTGCATGCCTAAGTGGAAGTGAGGGGATCTCACGTCTTCAAATTCATCCTCTCACCCTCTTTATGGAAATACAATTTGAATGCAGTAAGCATTGCTGAACACACTGAGAAAGTTCATTCAGCAGGTGCTTACACACAAAAAAAAAAAATCCTCTAAACACATCGTGTTACAATTTGTATGCAAGTTACATGCATGTTATCTAAAAATGCATGCTAACTGCAGCCTCACAATTTGAGAACACACATCTTAGGTGATAATGCAAACATCCATTTTCATAGATGAACAGCTGCAGTAGGTGGGAGAAGGAAGAAGAAGGGAAATACTTTTCATTATGTGACCTAATTAAAACCATACATAATAAAGGAAATTGATGGCAGAAGTGTACAGATATTAAACACATTTTTTAAAAATTCAAAACCATGTTGGGATGTGAGTATTCATTAGCAGGCTCTTTGAGTTGAGAGCACATAAGAAGAAATTTCACAAGAGTTTTCTGTAATACCATAATTTCTGAATCATTCTGAAATTCCATTTTTTTTTTTTTTAGAAAATATGCCACTTGATAAAACATCAACAATGACAAATCACATATGATGCTATTCTAAGTCATTATAAGCTATCACTGATAAATCAATTAAAGGCAGTTTTATCTGTCTGATAAACATTATTTAGTTATCAAACTCAAGCTTTATATAGGTTGTTACTTTTTTTCATTTTAAGGCCATCTATTAAAATAAAACAGGACATTTAAAACCATTTTCACTGAGGTGAAGGGAAAACAGGACTTTGCTGAAATATTAAATAGCATGTGGAAGTATTAAAAACACAATAAGAATAATTCATTCTGTAGAAGAACAAATAGAATTCTGTATTCATTTCTTTAAATGTCGGCACTGAAAAATCAGCTCTTGGCATGTGTCACACAGCTGGGACAAAACAAGTCTGTAATTTCATTTGGTGCTCCAGTTGGATTTGATTTCCTAACACCTCCTGCAATAACGACAAACTTGTTTTTGCAGAAGTCTGGGCAACTAACCCTACAGAAATCCTCTAAAAACACACTGGTTGGGAATGGAGGAAACTGTGAAATGCACAAGCCAACAGTTTTATTTGGTAATAAATTCTATCTTTTGGCATAATTGCCATATGGCATATTATTTTTTATGTTTAGCACTTTTTCATTAGAAATTAGTGTTTTTCTTCTGTTTCAAAAAATCTCTTTATTACAGCAAACATATTTTCTTACTTTCCTTTAAATTCCAAAAGCCTGTCAAAGGTAACCACATATTCACAATATCCGATTAGGCTGCTCTATATTTTGTTACAAATCCTGAAGAAGAAAGCAATATTCAGATGAAGATGGACCAGAATCAGAACTGTAAATTAAATCAAGCACATTTAAATATGAGATTTATAGCACATTTGCTTCTTCAATCTACAGCTCATTTATTCTAAATACCTCCTCCTAATGAGTAATTTTCTGGATGTCACTACAATTTTCGAGAGTCAGCATTCAAGTGTAGTACAAGCAACATATTTATATCAGTTTATTTGGTCAGAAAAGAGCAATATAACCTGGCATATATCAAGAAATTGTTAATTTGTCTCTATTCTGGGACAAAAACATGGCAAATGTAATATAGAAGTGTCAAGCGGCACATAAAGTACCCTTTTTGATCACATAAATGAGATTCTTAAATAATGAATAAATATGGATCTAAAGTCATTCTTCCAAGGAGGGTAGTAGGATTCTAGCTGCTAAATAAATATAAGTGTTGGATTCAGACTGTGAGAAGCATGGACCCAGATCCAGGCTAATCTGCATGCATCAGGCAGCCTGAGTCCACAAAGAGAAAAATCCTGTCCCTCAGTTCTAACTCCCTCCATCCACCCAAGATACTTAACAGCCTTTATCAAATTATTTCCATGTGGTCCAAAAAGGCAGAACAAAGACAGGATAATGAGACAGTTTAGAGTTTCTGACCCTCCCCTTCTGCAGCCCAAAACCAGAAAAAGTATCTTAGGCTCAATACTGTTCATTTTGTTACTACTTTCCTCATGGTGTATTATGACTGCACCATTTATGTAGGCTCCTAGGTTTTCCCCACACTGGAGAAAAAGGATAATTAAAATTCTTTTAATTAGAAAACTATCCTGTTAGTGCTAAGAAGGAAAAAATCTTACAGACTGATGAATTGAAGTATCATATTCACTACAATGCGCAGTATATTAACAGTAAGGAAGCTCTATCTTTAACAGAAAGCATGAAAATAGGTAAAATAGTAAGTACCCTAATTTCTCAATTCAGTGGGAGCTTTGGTAGGTGCTAAACTTGCAGTAAAAATGAGTTATGAAAATATCTGTCATAAAGGCCATTTTTAATACATGAATAATTCAAATAAGTTCCTATTTTTTTTCCTCAAAAAATATTACATTATGTACCTTGTACAATTAATGCAGTTGAAATAGTCAGACTTTTAAAGCAACCACTTATTCTATACAATAACATTTCATTGGAATTTTTATTGTTTGTTTTCATGGATCCCAACAGACAATACATCCTGTGCAACGAAAAAATCTAATTCATTTTAGCAACCATGCACATTCAAAAGAGAGATGGAATTGGCATGTTGCATGTTGTGAATGAAAATTGAGAATATATGTAATAAGCATCTCTAAACCTTAATGAGTTATTGAGCTGTGTGTCTCCTAGTATGTCAGTGATTTTTTAATTTATTTTCTAGTTTCAATACAACTTTTCTGTAGGAAAAGAAAGCTCAAATGAAATGAAAGTGAAAATACACAATGAAGCAAAATTAATAAAACCCAAATACTATTGAAACTAAAGCTGTATTTGCCCCAGGGTGAATGCATGGTAAGAATCAAACCAGGAGTGACTATGGCACTGAAGCTGCAGTTAGAATCATCCCTGGGACTTCACAGTTTCTCTCCGGAGGCACATAAGCATACAGAGGCAGGAATGATAGCTGCTGCTTAAAATACTGAACATTTTTGAACATGAAAGGCAAATAATTTTATTTCCCCTGAAGATTAAATGAAGGAATTCAAACAAAATACATATCTTGTTCTTGCAGGTTTTTTTTTTTTTTCAGCAACAACAACTTCAGCAAAATCATACTAACTCAGAATTTGATGGAAAACATCGAAATAATAAATAGAAGCCAGAAGAAAGGTTGTATACATGGGATGGAAATGCATGCACTATCACACAGATTCGAAAAAAAATAACTCTGGATGATTAGAAGCAAAAGCTGTGGACTCAATTCTCCATACAAACGAAGGGCAGGGATAGTGAAATCACAATGAGGTTCCCTGTTCCAAAACAAGCAGTGAGAGACTGAAATGGTTAATGGCTTAAACATTGTTAAGATAGTTGCAAACTGTGCAAAGATGCAACTGCTCTCCTGCAACCACGAAAACATTTCCCCAAATATGCCTACTAACTGGAATGTGGAACTGCCATAGGAATTTAGAGATAAGTTAAATGTGGTGCTACTGTCCAATTATCCCAGATCTAAGAAGAAGTTAATAAGGCTTGGGAAAGAATATATCCACAAGTGGGAGAGACAGCAATGTCGGTGGCTCAAACAATCGGGGACAAGCGGCGGATGTGCCAAGTAACCTCCCAGGCACAGAGGGTGACCACAGCGGACACCTCAGGCTACAGCTGGTGTTGAACCAGTTAAGAAAGGAGGCAGATCCTGCAAGGCAAAGTACTGTTTCTTTGACCTTACTGAAGTGACTCAGCTGTGATAACCCCGCTTCGGAGAAGTACCTGGACATTCACAGGTGTCCAACCCTGCTGACAGGCCAAGATGGGCCATAACTGACTCAACTCTGCTGACGTAACATTGCAGCTGCAACATTTTAGAAGGTGTCAAAAACTCCTGAAATGTCCCACCATCCAGCATTACATCACCCAGTGTAGTACTCCCAGCCCAAGGGGAGGTTCTGGGGCATTTTCCCCAGGACTATGCATAATATAAATCCAATGGACTTTGTGTTTTGGGGACTTTCCTCCCACACTCCACCCCACCCCTGATGAATCCAGTCTGCAACCACCACTTTGACCATGAGACTTCAAACTTGCAATAATCAAGTCTAGCCAGGAGATCCACAGGTGGTGATAGCTAATCTTATCCTTTCTTCCTTTCTTTCTTTTCCTTACACATTTTCTTAAGTGTTACTTTCATGCTTTTACATTGCTATGTTACTATAGGTAAAAATAACCAAAACCATCGAAACCAAATTGTTCTAAAATAAACCCTATATACATATATTTATGAGCACCAATCCTTCAGTGTTGTTTCATGCTACCCCATCCCAAAGGAATCTATCAACAAGAACACAGGTTACCCTCTTAGTTAGGGGTGGGTCATAACACAGGCTTACCATGTAACTTCTGCTGAATGGCAGTGGGCAAGTAAAGTCTTTTGTGGGCCTTTCAGTCCTCCTACTGCAAGTCACTCTACCCATAAGAAAAGAATTGGTTTGTTTACAAGTTCATGTCCTCCAGATCTGCAGTGACAGCACTATCACAAAACAGCTCTGCTTAATCAACTTTGCCACCCAAAAACTTTTCTTAACACCTAACCTAAAAACCCTGTATTTTTTCTATTTAAAATTAGTATTTTTTGCTTATCTAAATTGGCTTAATCACACTCTCAAATGACCTTAGACATAGTGCAGCTGAGCTGCATCAACAGATCCTGTCTAATTACATTTCAATTAACACCACCTAAGAGTAGTCTCGAAGTCTGCTGTTAAAGTTTGAAGGTTGTGTAGTGACCGCGAAGCTTCTCTAACTCAGTCATACACCTGATGCAGGCACGAAATCAATTTCCTTGCCTTCTCAGGACTGAGCACCTCCTCTAGTCCATCCAAATCCATGAAAAAGTCTTGCTAGATCAGTTTCCATAGTAAGCACTCTTGGACCACGTCTAACAAATCTGGCTTCACACACAAAGGTGAAGCAGGTGGTGCTGCTTCATCTAACAGGCTGGGATGCAGATTCTGAACCAGGCTGAACTCATCTTTCTTCATGGGAAGGAAAATTATGTTTCCCACTCACACAAGGATATATTCATGCATAAGTTATATGACTTACGGTGAAGTAAAGTGGGATAAAAACTAATAAAAGCTTAACCTAATACTAACATTTCACTACTCTGTCATTGCTGCATTCAAAAGAGAGAGGCAATGAGAAGTGCTTGCAAAAGTAGGCTAATGATCTAGACTCATCACCTCAGATGACAGCCACTGGTCAAAGAACACTCACATATAATCAGGTAGATTCAGTACACCAAAAATTTAAAAAACGAACCAATAATTTTATTAACTCCCAACGTGATTAGGATGAATTTGTTGTCATTATCCCAGAAATGCATACCACATTGAAATTGCTTGTGCAGTTCTGTAGCTACAGCACTACCCTGCAAGCCTCAGTAGAGATGTGCTGGCAAAGTACCTGGAAAGACAGCCTAATTACACCAGGTCTGGAATGATCTCCCAACAAGCAGGGCTCAAACACGAGCAGCACACAGAGAGCTGTAAAGAGAAAAAAAGTACTGGGTACAGACACAGATGTTTTCTAACATCTTTATTCATCCTGAAAAAAGGTAAAGCTCCCGTGAAGTTGCACAATTTTGAAGAGTTAGGTAAAAAACTCTGACTAATAAGTGAAAATGCAAATTCATGTTCACACTCAGATATTATTATAAAAATCTAGTCCTTCCCTTCATTTTTTCTCTACTTAGTATTCACTACATATTTAGCCATGCTAGCTAAATGTGGGCCTTTCCACTCCAGCCTAACTTAACTTATTTACACCTGCATCACAAGTATCTGGCAAATTCAACTTTTTGAAGTATGATAATTTGCTTCTACAAGAAACTTCTCTTAGCAATGAAGTTACACACCTTCACTGGACTCCAGAGTGTTCCTATCAGCTTATGTACCTTAAATTTCTTCAGTAACTGTATAAAAATACAGCTACCCAGGTTAGGAGATAAATTTCAATAGGCAATAGATATTAAAGCATAAAATTAGACTGCGAAATTAGAATATTGCTCCTGAACACTTTCAGAAAGATAGCTAAAAAGACTTTCCACAGCCATTTATTGTGATAATACACAGATCTCAGCAGTTTGACAAAAGCCCACAGCATGATATCTCCAGTCATGTCAGCTTTCTGTCTTTTTCCTCATAGCTGTCCCATTTTCCACTGGGAAATATTTTTTTTTCTTATTTCTCTGCTACATTTCTAGACAGGTGAATGAATAATTAAGTTTGCAGCACATGGTGGTTCAGTGTGTTTTAGAAAGAGCAATTCTTGAGCTCTTTAGCACTGCAGTGGCTGTAACGGTGCTGCTGAAAGAATTCTCTCATTATATTACACATATTATACTGCACATGTTAAAAACACATTTACACATACATAGACACTCTTTGCACTGATGCAATGTGCTATATAAAAATAAACAAATACAAATTAAAAAAAAAAAAAAACTTACTGGTAATGTTATTTTCCAAAACTTTTGAAGAGGTATCAGTGTATTAATAAACACATGTAACTGCTCATGGAAATTAAATAATCATAAAAAATACTTAATAGCAAGGCATCTGGATATTTATGAATACATGTCATCTGCTTTTCTTTAAAAAAGCTGTGATTCCAAGCTACGTGATGACCTAAAACCCACACGTATCTGTAATATTTTCATAGCTCAGTTCTCCTTTTCTTGTGTGGTTAATCTCTTGGTACCATTAAGACATAATAAAATACATCATCTGCTTGCAATGTGTATTAGAAGGTGGAACTTCCTGTCAAAGCACTAATTTTTGGACAAATTTGAACTCACTGGCTTTGCCAAAGTTCTCAAAGCTTCTGCAAATATTAATTGAGATCCATAAACTTTAGGTAATAAAAATTAGAGAATATAGAGAGAAGGGAAATGGAAATAAATTTACTCTCTGCCTTTGTTCCAGCTCCCCCCTTATGCTGACTCACACACCATCTACCATTCTCAGGTGCCATATCTTGGTGTCCCAGGTGTATGTGGCAAGGCTTTGATCCTGGAGGGCTGCAGGGCGGTGTCTGTGAGGGGCAATCCTGGCAGTGGGCTCCAGCCAGCCCACTGCAGGGCATGGCTGAGTCCCACAGCCAAGGAGTGGCATATCAGGGTAAACAAGTTTCAGAAAGGGCACAGGCAATAAGAAGTGAATGGGGAAAAAAAAAAGTGAGAAACATCCCTGCAGACACTAAGGTGAAGAGAATGGGCTCCAGGTGCTGAATCATAGACATCCCTGCAGCTTGTGGAGAAGCCCATGACAAAGAAGTTTATCCTGAAGGACTCTAGCCCATGGATGTCCCCACACTGCAGCAGGGGAAAATCTGAAGAGGAAGGAGCAGCAGAAAAGAGCTCTTGTATACTGACCTGTACCCCCATTCCCCATCCTCCATCTCTTGGTGAAGGGGAAATTGGTGAGGGGAAATTGATTGTTTTAGTTTTTCTTCATTTTTCAACACCCAACTCTATGCTAATATAAATAAATTACATAAATAATTTATTCATATAAATTAATAAATCATATTTTTTCCCAGTCAAGCCTGTTTTTCCAGTGATGGTAACTGATAGCTGATCTCCCTTAACCTCCCTCTCTCTAGCTTAACCCATGAAATTTTTCATCTAATTTTCTGTCTGCCCTGCTAAGGAAGAGGAGTAAAAGAGCTGCTGGGTGGGCATCTGGCCAAGATCAACCCACCACACTTCATACACTGATGATTTTCACACACTCAAGTTCCCACTTCTGAAGATATGGGGAGAAGTCTCAGTTTCAATGGAGCTCAACGGTTGTACTTCAAGAGCAGATTTAATCCCATGAGGGTCAATAAACTAGATGACCTTCTGTCTCCTTTTTCTCAGGGCATGTTCTTACAGAAACTCTCAAGTGCTTGTAGAAGATGGAGGTCTATACAAGTACCTCTTAAAAAATAAAACCTGGCTGCAAAAAAGAACAATTAGTCCCAATTACCCAGCAGTTCAAAGACTGATGTAATGTAAAAAATACAGTTCAATTGTTTTTCAAGAGTATTCCAACTCCTACTGGCAAGCAAAATGCCACAGCCACCAGAATATGAGCTATCATGGGGTATTTTTCATTTGTGCTATTGAGACCATACATGACGATGCATGACTCTGCCTCATTCCTTCTATTATCTTGATCAAATAGCTCTCTCCTCGTGGCAGCAAATTATGGGTTCCACCCCGGACACAGAACTCTCCCTGTGCACTACGTGGATGGCTCCAGATCTAGCCAAGGTTCAGTCTCGGACACACATTCAAGAGTTTGGCAAGGCAACTCTCCGGATACAGCCACTGCTTCCTTTTCCACATCTCAGCATGACTGCCTCCTCCACAACTTACATTAGAAAAATAAGCACTGTTGTGAATTTAATTATGTCTTTGCCTTTCACTGACAACAGATTATGCTTGTTAGAGAGTTTTTTGTTTGCTATTGTTTTACATCCAGTTTCCAGCACTAGCTGGTTTTATATACTTCTTTCCTTCAGCCAAGCAAAAACAGCCAAGCTATAGTAACAGCTTGAAAAAATGCTTCTTATTCATTTTCCTCCACTGCCTGGGAACCAGATTTATGAAACACTATGAAACAGATATGAACTATTTTATATAAAAGAATTTTTCCCTTCTTCACCACTGGCCCTGCATTTTCTGTTACCATTGGAAGGGGAGTAAGTCTGTTTATGTGAGCCAGGGCACTCCTGAAAATAAGATTATAAACCTCAAGTGGCTACAGCAAGGAAATATTTATTTTGTTGAAAATAAATGGAGAAAGTCTTGGATTATAACTGGAATAATATGTTATAAATCAGTTTATTGAATAGCACAGCCTTGGAATAATCACTGTCCTGGGACATAGCTTTCTACTTCCACAAAGGCAGATACAGTCTGTGTTGGTAATAATAAACATTAAAAACCAGAATTGCTTTTTCTTTCTTCTTGCTGGCCCTTTTTAAATGACTTCGGGCCTAACCCTCAGGAATTACAAAAGCCAGACAAACTAAAAGCTTAAACCAATCAGAATTTCCTTTATGCCCTTTCCTAAAATGGTGCTTTCTCTGCTATCATTAAGGTATTATCTTCCATTAGTGGAGCTTATGCTTTTCATGCTGTGAGAACCTAAACCCCGGACAGTAATGTTAAGATACTACATCTGCAGGATAGGACTGTCCTGTGCTTGTAAGTAGTGTAAAGAAAAAGTAAACACCAAATCTCATTTTCTGAGAAAGGTGAGAGAGTTTTGAGAATTAAAAAATGAAAATGAAAAAAAAAAAAAATAAAAAAGGACATATCTGACTGTCAAAACAGGGGCAGTTAGATACCATGAATTTTTCACCATACCACACAAGTCAATCAAAGATAACACAATGCAAGAATATCTGACTGACACTTCAAGCTGTATTCATAAGCAACCTGCCTCATTCTAAGTCAATGAAGAGACAGGACTTACAAGTCCGCACTGGAAAGTTATTGAAATGTGACTGACATCTCAAAGGAAAAGTGTCAACAGGATAGCATGACCCTGTGCTGAAACACTGCAAGGTTAATCAAAGTTATGGCAGTTGGGAGCTAGAAAGGCTCTACCTTAGATTGAATTCTTATAGTCAAAGCAGTGATGGGGCCACTGTCTCATTTTCACTTCCTCTCCTACTGACATTTGCACACCAAGTTTGTAGCATTTGTCTACTTTTCTTTTGGTTTCATTTTAGACAGACACTGGTGGATGTTGCCTGAGAGAAGGCTTTATACATCTGAGCAATTATTGGTTTGCCCTTTCTCCCTCTGGGACTGAATCTGCTGTTAACACATGATCTAAGATAGTAAATACACCATTGGGAGATTAAAATACAGTGCTACAAATTGCAGAGTTCAAAAGGGAGTAGATAAAGTCTGAGTTCAAGTATCAGCAGAATTCATCTAAGCTTCCATGGAGCAATAAAGGGAGTAGGTAAATGTCCAGACTGTTTCTTAAAATTCTCACCTCCCTACATCTGGAGATTTTCCCAACAATCCATTATTTACCAATATGACGTCACGAAATGTATTGCATGGATCTATCTTCTTCTCTTACTGCCTCACCCCACCCACCACCTAATTTTGTACGTTTATAAAGACAATTTATTTTTTCACATTATTTTGCTTAAATGTGTCAGTAGCTATCATTTTAATTCAGTACTATCATGGTTAAAATGTAGACCAGAACTATCCACTCAGCACACTCTGAAAAGTAACGAAGCTAGGAATAAAGATAAACTAAGGAAGACAGGATACCACCAATGCGATAGTTACGTTCATATGCTCAAGATTACAAAATGCAATCCTTAAGCAATTTAAGCAAGTATGGCTTTTATGGAAAAAAAATAAAATAAAATCTCTAGTTAATTTTATTCCTGGATGGAATCTTTTTGCTTCTTTCAGTTTACTTCATATGTTTCTTGCTTTCTTATTCTGTCAGCCCACAGCAATATCTCACAGATACAAATAGCACCTTCTTGACACTGCATATCATTAGCTAAAAATGCTACTGGCCCTATTCTGTTGGTTTTGTTCCCTGCTCTTTCTCCATTTCTAGAAGGCAAACAGTCTAGAAAGTAAATATGCTTCTTCCTTAGAGCCTAAGGACCTACAAATCTTTTTCCTCCTGCAGACTCTGTCTGATTTCTAAATCACTGCCTGCACTGAATGTCACACAACATTTCCATTATGGATTAAGTCCTCAAGTCAATTATTTAATTGTGGAAGATTTACAAAACAGCATCCCTTTCCCCAGTAAAAAAAAAAAAAAATAATAAATATGATAATAAAATATTTCTTTTATTATTAATATTTTTAAACCAATGATGGAAACCAATGGAAAAACTTCTGATGAGGGAAAGATCACCTTGGGAATATATTATATCAAGTATGGCCAGCAAGGACTTTTCTTTTTGGAAGAATAATGGCTTAATGTTTAATTAATCCTATCCATTTCTGCATTTATGGGAAGGTGGAGAAGAAGAGTCTGCTTTATAATGTGGAAAATTAAATATTAAAAACTTTGTGCCTACTTGGATTTACATTTTCTTGCTATGAATAGGTATTTTCACTTTATTTCACTTTATTCAAACTACAAGAGACAGAAGCAATTACTGCAGCTCTGCTGAACAAAGGTATTCTCAATGTACCTCTGATACTGCCTTGCCAATCCCAAAACAAAACAAAAAATTAAAAACCATTTAGAGTATTAATGGAACCTTTAAACCTCACATTCAAAGTGACATGGGTTACACAAGATTAGAGAAGACCAGGGAGAACTCCAGAAAAGCTGAATAAAGTTATGAATTTAAGAAACTCAACAGATAAAATTCAGTGTAGTCAAGTGGCAATATACACTGGATGAAATAATGTGAATTTCCCCCTGTGTACAAATGGGTTCTAAATTATGTGCACCTATTCAGAGAGAAAGATGTAGAAAGTATTTTGGACAGTTCAATAAAACCATTTGTTCCATGCACAACAGTAGTCAAAAAGCCCAGCAATGTTATTAAGGCCTGAAGAATTCAGAGTATAAAAAGACAGAACAATAATGAAAATAAAGCCTTTAAATACAGTGACCTTAAATAGACTATGTTCTTGCCTTGTCTCAAAAAGAATTAAGAAAAATTCCATCCAGTGGAAAGTAGGAAAATAATGAAGATGATTAAGTATGTGACAGGTCCTGAGCTGGCAGAAAGGACAGAGAGGTAAGAATGGCCTCTCTGAACCATTCTCTTAATGGCCATTCTAGGCTTCTACCTTTCCACTTTTGAGTGGTACCTCTGAGTAGTGCCCTGGTACCCACCTGCTATAAGAGCCCTGAATCACTCCAGTCACTCCGGCACAGAACCCACCCTGAGCCTCAGAACCTGTGTGGTTCCCAGCCCTGCCTCACCCATGGCTGTCTCATCCATCCCACCCTTGCCTGGGGTGCTTGCCTGCACCCCAGGCAAGCCATCCTGCTCCAGGAAGAGTGAGATATTGGGGTGCCCATCTTCCCTGCCTACATGTGACACTGCTGCAGGGCAGGCTCAAGCCCAATATTCAAATGTGAACCTTTTAGTATGTACTATGAGAAATAGCGGTACATACTAAAATAATGTTTATTGTGAACTTTAGGTACTGCATAGTGAAATATTCTAACAGGAAACTTCCACACTTCTCCCAAAGCACAATATGGTTCCTTCTCTCCCTTGTGCCGTCCTCCCTCCATTTCATCCTCACTCGTGTCTTTGTCATTTTCTCCTTTATCCACTTTTGACTCAGTTATCCTTCCTTTCCCATTCTCTTTGTTGACTCCTTACTTTCTCTCCCTCTTGTCTTCACACAGATCCTGGAGGTTAAACAGAACCAAGACTGATACACTTTTAAGCCTCCCTTTTAGTACATCATCTTTCCCTTTCACTGCCGACTGCTTGATCTTTCTCTGGAGAGACGCAGCCCAGGGGGCTGCCAGCAATGTTACATTGCTGCATGCTGTTTTACATCCTGTACTCTTAAATTTGACTTGTTCAACCCACATTCAGACCCTGGACTAACTACAGTATTAAAATGCGCTTTCTTGCCCCAACTTCTAGCAGCAACTTCCTCACCACCTGGTTTTGTAGTGGGAATGCTCTGAGGTGTGCTCTTCTAGCTCTGTACAGAAAAAAAATACCGTAACTGAATGTAGGTTTGTCATTGATTCAGTGACAACTTACATGGAAAACTTTGACCATGGGTTATAGTCCGGTTCACATTAAAATTATTCAGGAATGTCACACACCCTTACTAGGAAAATATTAGTCGTTCCATTTAGCACTTAGCTTTTTGTTTCTCAATTTCATTTGATCTACTGTCCATGTCACTGCTGCATTCTGACCTCCTTCCTCTTTTACTCAAATAATGCTGCAGTACAAGTGAACTTCCCCTCACTGTGACCACTTAAGCTTTGGACTTCTCATGCTCCCAGATGTGGTCACATACTCCTCCAGAATTTTTTGTAACGAGTCTTTATCCTAATCAGTTACTGCCAGTCCTCTACCTTCTTCTATGCCAGGATAATTTTCCCGCTGTCACAGAATTACAGAAGGGAAAGGACCACTGGGAGTCATCTGGTCCAACCTCCCTGCTCAAGCAGGGTCATCCTGGAGCACAAGACACAGGATTGCATCCAGACAGTTCTTGAATTCTCCAGCAACAGAGGCTCCCAACCCTCTCTGGACAATCTGTTCCAGTGCACTGTCACACACACAGTGAAGAAGTTCTTCCTCAGATTCAGGTTTTTTTCCTGTGCATCAGTTTCTCCCCTTTGCCTCTTGTCCTACTGGTTGGTACCACTGAGAAGGGTCTGGCTCCATCCTCTTGACACTCTCCATTACATAGTGATAGACATGGATAAGGTCCTGTCTCAGTTGTCTCTTTTCAAGACTGAACAGGTCCAGCTCTCTCAGCTTTTTCCATGGTAAAGAAGCAAGAAAGTCTGCTATGCAAGTGTCTTTACTAGAAACCCCATTAATTTCTAACCACTTTGCATTTGGTGTTGCTAGTGTTACATTATGCATCTATTAAGAACTGTAGTGCCTGTGCATAAATGTCAGAGGACTCAAGCCTCTGTAAATACCCAACACTAATAATGTCTATCCAGAATAGGCAATTTTCATTGAGACAACTTTTATTATATATTATAGCCTGTAAATGGGACGTAACATAGGCAGCTCTGACAGGAAGCCTGGAGGCCTGAATTTCTAATTGTAACTTTACTACTGGTTTGTTCAGTGAAGCTAGGAGAGCTACATCCTTCTCTTCCAATCTTTAAAATGAGATTAGTCAAGATTACCTCCTCTAAAAAGCTTTTAATTCTATACAAACAAATGTCAAAGTAAGAACTAGGGTTTTTGGTGTTTTTTGGTTTTTTTGTTTAACTGAGAGGTTTTTAAATAAGCCATTCTTAGAGAGACAACCCCAATGTTATACTCGAGCTCTGAATTTCATAATAGCACTTCTATTTCATAAGTATATTTAGCCAATATCTTGTGTAAATATAGCAGTTTTTGTGTGTCCCAGGTGTTCTGAAGCTAAGAAGTCATATGTTGTGGCCCAAGAGAGTGTTTGTAAGCACAAAAGCCCCTAACTTTTCCCCAAAAAGGGGACATCATTGTAGAGACACGAACTCAGTATGAAATACAAAAAAATTGAACTGTTTGGCAAGGAATTTATAATTACAGAAGCCTTGAAAAAAATGGTTTCAGATCCAAATCAGATATTGTGGCCAATAAACTGAAGATCAAAAAGAGGGAAGAAGTTGGCCTCCTTTCTGATGAAAGTCCATTGGGGTGCCAACAGACTGTGACTGCTTTTCTTACTAACTGTATTAATTAGGACCCTCAGGAAATTCAAAAGCAAGAAAGAGGGTGAGAGGGAATATTTGCCAGAATTGCTGTGGCATGTGCCAAACCCCTCACTTTTAAGATGTAGACAAACCATTGACATTTTATCTATTCCAGCATAACTGAGCTCAGTGGGAAAATTCCACTGAGTTCAGTTCACGTATCAATTTACACTTAAGGGTAAAGTGGTTAAGTGTCTTGTCTAATTGAATTGTTTTTATTACGGGTTCTGGTTTGTCTGAACAGCATGGCATTCAGTACATTAAGGATGCCGTACATGAGTAGCTCAAAGAAGTTAATTCTGTTGGAAGTTATTAAAAACCAGGAAAAAAAATTAATCCATCCTTTTTATTTCCTTACTGCTTATTTTCCCATTTTCCAGAAGCATATTATGGTCTTCAAGACACTGCATCTAACATGCATAAAGAGCAGCACCTTGCATGCTAACTATGTGGTTTGGGTTTTTTTTTTTTCCTTTTTGGAAAAAAAGTCTAAACAATTAAAAGCAAAAAGAGAAGGAAAGAAAAGGAAAAGAATCTACGGTAGATGCTATGCCATTCTTGATTTGCAGCTGCCTGATCCTAATAGTAAAATGATTATAGAACTCATTTCCAGAGAAAGTAATTCATGGAGATTGCTTAAAAAAATAAATAAAAAAAATTCATTTCTGATATGAAAAATTAAATCTGTTGTGACAAGAGCTAAAGGCATCCAGACCTTTGAACCTTTGAAGTACTACATTTACTTATATTGAAATGGTACTTCCTTTTAGTATAAAAGAGTATCCAAAACTCTTCAACAGGTTCTTGGAACACAAGCCCTATGAGGAACAGCTGAGGGAGCTGAGGGCGTTTAGCCTCGAGAAAAGAAGACTCAGAGGTGACCTTATCACTCTCTACAACTTCCTGAAAGGTGGTTGTAGTCAGGTGGGGGTTGATCTCTTTCTCCAGGCAGCAACTGGTAGAAGGAGAGGACACAGTCCCAAGCTGTGTCAAAGGAAATATAGGTTGGTTATTAGGAAAAAGTTTTTCACAGAAACAGTGATAAAAGTACTGGAATTGTGTGCCCAGGGAGGTGGTGGAGTCACCATCCCTGGATGTGTTTAGAAAAAGACTGGATGTGGCACCCAGTGCCATGGATTAGTTGAGGGGTTAGGGCATAGGTTGGAATCGATCTTTAAGGTCTTTTCCAACCTAGTGATTCTGTGAATTATTCATTAAATCATGTCTGTATTTGAACTAACACTAAAGTAAATATTTTTAACAGAGAAATCTCAGAACCGGCTCGGTAAAACAGAAATAAAACAGGATTGTAAAGAATGTCCCATTTGCTGTATCCCAAGCAATTTATTTGAAAGCAATTCCTTCTCCCTAGGCTTGGTTTCAGACCAAATGACTTGATCTGGGTTTCAGCACACTCTGCACAGTACCCTCTGCATCCCTCAGAAGTTTTTATTTCTGCATCATATCTGCTCCCTGCACTTTTCAGTACGTCAGTCTCTTCAGACTTAGCTGCCACATGTTCTCTGTCCTCTGCTCTGGTATCTTCCCTATACGAGCAAATAAATCTACCTCACTTTTACCCAGTCACTTCCTTTACAGAGGAACAAAGAAATGAAAATAAATGACATACATCACACACATACATTTTGGAACCACTGCTGGTCTCTGTTTTCTCACAAAACATCAATGCAGGCAAGAGAGCTTCATGACAATAATTGGGAGAACCACAGAGGAACATACATCACTGTCTGTATCTGGTGCTATTCTGTATGCTCTGTGCAAGGATCTGAAGGGGTGACATTCCAGTGGACAAACGTTGTTTCAAAGTAATACTAATTTATTCTGCTGCCTTGCACAATCTGCACTGAGAGCTAGAGGCCACAGATTGAACGATACTACAGATCTCTCCAGCACAGACTCTTCTCCTACAAATGCAGAATTAAGTATTCATGGAGAGATTTCAAAGGTCTAAAATGACTGCAGAGCTTTCAAAATGCGACACTGTGACTGTGAAGACACTGTCAAGTAACAAGTAATAACTGGAAAGGAAAAATTTATCTCTTGAATATAACAGATACTCTGTTTTATTTTTTTTCCTTATCTTTAGTTTCATAAAATAACAGAACTAAATTTCTAAAAAGGAAAAGAACTAAATCACAAAATCAAAAAAACAACAAAACAAACAAAAAACAACCCTCAAAAAACAACACTAAAAGGAAACATAGGGATTAATGATTGGCACTAAACAGAACAATTCTGTCCTCTTCCAGTTTATTTTTTAAACTAAGCATACAAGAAAATGGCTGCTAGTTACACTTTGCTGATCAATGCAGTATTGTCTTGTAAAATAAAAAGCTTTTGAACTTCAGCTTGATCCTTCAGAACAAATGCATTCTAGGGAATGCAACTTTTGAGACCAATTGTTAATACATACCATTTTTTTAAAAACACTGCTAGTGACTACAAAACCCCTCCAAAATTAAGAAATACTGTGTTTTACTCAACCCACATGCACTGAGCTCCACCAAAGGTTTCCTTAAACAGAGCCAGTATGAAAACAACATACCACACTCCAGCACAGCTTGGCTTTTCCTATAAAGCACACCTGAAGAACTAGACTGAACTCACAGTTAGCTATATTCATTGGGGTAGCACTAATATGCATGCCTTTACAGGAGTAAAACAGATGGAAACTCAATGTTGCAGTACTGAGAAAGTCACAAACCATCTTTGCTGAAGTTCTTCCATTCCCGGAATACTAAAGTGCAAGAGACAGCCTGGACCAAGCAGAGGGCAAGTGAGTCCAGCTATTTTGTAGGCTCCACTACAGAGGATCATATTAAAATATAAAGCTGAATTTGTAGATTTGCTGGACACTTAAGGAACACTCTCTGCAGTGAGAAGTCATTGAATGCACCTTCTGCTAGTTTGTGACTGCACCCTGTTGTACGGGCCCTACTCAGCTCGAGAGGTGCAAATCCACACATGCAGGCTATGCACTCTCTTCAGATTCACTGTACCTCGTTTCTTCTCCCTTTGCATGTGAAATCAAGACAAACTGTGCCCACTAAAAACACTCTCTCTCAAAATCCTTCTCCCATAAGCTTAGATTTGACATTCCTGAATAATGGAATGGAGGTTAGTGCTTAACTGAATCAAATTACAGGACACTGCTTCTTATTTGAGGGATTGCTCGGAGACAAAAAGTACGACTTCAGTTTTTCTTATTATGTGGAGAGGGAAGGAGGAGGGAAGCACTTATTTGTTTCTTTGGCTGGAAGGGTATTTTATTACACATAAGGCAGCAAATGCATTGACGTATTTATTTCCCAAGGGAAGTGACAAATCAGTATCTACCAGAAGAAACTTTGTCACTTGTCCTAGAACAATCCCCTCTGTTGCTCTGGGTGACTGCACATGCTCTGCGAAAGATTTTACTTTTATTTTTTTCATATAGCTTTTATGATGTTTGCCATTAGGCTACCAACATCACAGATAAAACACCCCACACACAGAGTCAACATGCAGAGATTTACTTTTGAGAAGGTTCTGATTTCCTTGCTCAGCTTGGGGAAAAATTGAAGCTGACTTATTTTGCTCTCCCTGGCATCTTCAGCACCTCTTTTTCACTCATGGTAATGCAATGCATAAAATGGCTTTCAATCACATTTATAAAAAAATCTCTGAAAACAAATCAGTCTTAACGTATTGGTTTGCAAACTCTTTTTTATGCATACCTTCTTAAATATCCTGTTACTGTGGCATACGAGACTAACACACTGGCTGTGGATGCACCACTTTGCTACTTTAAGTTGAAAAAAATCCCTTCAAAATCAGGCAATCAAAGTTATTCTACAAAGCTGAAGCTTGAAAAGAAAAATTGCTAACACAGGAAACTATTATCTTTGAGTATGTATTTAGGTAATTATACATATTTTTCATTACTTGTAAACTTGCATTAAACAATATTTCTTTACTTTGCTACCTAGAAGCATCCCTTTGTTACTTGGGGTTTTTTTTCTTGGTTTTTGTTTTTCATTTTAGGATTTTTGAAAGCACATAATACCATAACTGTATACAATGGTGTAAGTACTGCATTCAGGGCAACAGGCCCTGCTCTGAGAACATGTCCTTCCCACTCTAAGGCAATAAAGGAAATGTGCCATGGCAGTCTCCTTAACTGTTAGTGTTTTCACCTGGTGTTTCTTGTGTTGCTTAAGTGCTGAATCGCACGGGTGTCACAGAGGTATGCGAAAACAGCTCCATTCAGTTAACAGAATCAGACAAACCTTGATGAAAACCAAAACCAGAGGCCAAAATTGACACACACCATGGGTGACCATGTCGTGTCCCTTGGTGTTTAACAGGTCACAAGTTCCCTGTGCCTGCTGGGCATATTGTTGCTATGTGGACAAGTACAAAGACCCAAAGCACACACTTAGAGACTGACACAGAGACCCAGGCGAATCAGCAGACTAGGTTGCTCCACCTAAAGGGCCATAGGATCACTCAGGGACATCCAGCAGAGAGAAAATCACTCACCTGGGGGTAGTGTGAGGGCACACATCCCAGCAAGTCTCCATGGCAGTGTCCCAGTCCCCAGGGCAAGGGCTCACCTCACAGACCTTCTGTGGGGGAGGTAACTGTTTAGCCAAGGCTCACGGCTGTACAGGATCACAGCCCTGGGCTGGGATCCCTCCTCGGTCAGGGCTCCCTCCCCTCTCACTGCCCCCACCAGCTGCAGGCCCAGGCCATGGTGCACCCATCTGTTGTGCTTTAACCCCGTCAGGAAGCTCAGCCCCACACAGCTGCTAGGTCACACCCTGTCAGGGGGATGGGGAGAACACCGTTAAGAGTAAAAGTGAGGAAACACATGGCTTGAGATAAAGACAGCTTAATAGGTAAAGCAAAACCAAAGCAAAACAACAAATTTGTTTACTACTTGCCATGGTCAGGCAGAGACAGCAGAGCTCCATCATATGGAATGGTGACTTAGGAAGAAAAAAGGCCATCATTCTGAACATCTCCTCCTTCCTTACTCTTCCCTCAGCTCTATGTGCTGAGCAGGCTTCTATATGGTATGCAGTATGCCTTTTATCTGTTGGGGTCGCCTGTCCCAGTTGTCTACTCTCCCAAGCTGTGTACTCCCAGCTTCCTCACTGGTGAGGTGGGGTGAGAGGCAGAAAAGGCCTTGGCTCTGCTTAAGAACTGATAAACAATAGCTAAAGCATCTCCATATTGTCAACACTGTTTTCAGGATAAATCCGAAACACAGTCCCATACCAGCTACTCTGAAGAAAACAAACTACTCTTCCCCAGCCAAAACCAGCACTCTGCCACAGCCATGGTTTAAGACACAAAAATAGGGACATGAAAGTCTGTCAGCAGACATATATTGGCCAGCAGGGCCTGGGCCTGTGTGTAATGTGCTCCTGCCACATTTGGGGCTTGGTTTTGGGATTGTTTTGAGCGGAGGAATGGTTATTTTAAGTTTCCAGAACAGGTGAGTAGGCACCTCTATGGGAGCATTTTGCTCAGAAAGTTGGTACATTAAGTGAGTGATAAAATAGAATGAACCATATTAGATCAATGAGTCAAACTCACTTTTTGAAAGTAAAAACATATGATTCTATTTATTTCAGTGAAATTCAGAATTATTGCAAAGCAACATAATATAAAGGGATCTTATGTGATATACCATATCTGGCAAGTATGGAACTTACAGAATAAATGACAAACTCTGTCTGTGCAGAGTATGTCTTCTTTGGTGAGCTGCTGTATTGATTATAAAAGCTGCTGTAACTTGAAACTTGTTCCATATAAGTAAAATACAGGCAAGCAGCTGATGCGTGAGTAATTTATTTGAATCAGGTCTCTTCGTTGCTACACTTCAGCTGGGAATGAAAATGCAAAAGTTGTTTGGCACAGCAGAAAGCTCCTTTAGCTGGAGAAAAGCTGTTGGATCCCACTGTTCACAGTATTTGATCTTAAAACACTAGAGGGCTGCACACCTTGAAATGTCTGTACAGCTCTACCCTGTTATGCAAGCTGGCTTTCATAGTCTCTGCTGTTTAAACAGATTTCAAATTTTGCTTTCCTCTAGTGTTGCCCCCCATGCCCCCGGCTCCCATTCTGCAGTGGCAGAGGTAGAATTACTGCTCCCTCTCAGCTTCAGTTCTACTTGCAGTAAGAAAGTAAAGGCTTTCTTCTAGAATTTTCTTCCATTTGAAATAAGCATACTGTAGGCCTCTAAAACAGTGTCCTCACTCACTGACTTCATTGCAGGCTCAATTCTGAAGTCACTTAAGTGTAAAAACAACTCATACAATGAGAATAAACAATATCATCAAAGGGCAACTTCAATTTTGTATATGAGACTGATTGAGCTAAGTAAAGCTTCCTGTTTAGCAACAGAATAAACTGTCCTTAGTCTCACCTTTGCTGGAGCAGAACTGAGAACAAAATGACTGTGTAAAGAGCTGCAATTATGCCCTCCTCTTTTTTTCCTCCATCCCAAATAAAAGGAAGGAATAGTCAGTCCAAGGCAAGTTGCACATTTTGTATTTGCTATCAGGATTTATCAGATATTTTGTAGCCTCTTCTGTGCTTTTTGGAGCTTAGAAGAATGCATGAGCATTTTGAGGAAAAAGGCCATGTGGCTTGTAAATAAAATATACATGTTGATCCCTAGTCGCAAGAGAGAATTTGAAAACATCACTCAGGTAGACTTAAACTGTTCTAAAACCAAAAGGCAAAAGAAACAAATATGAACTTGGTTATTTTTATACCCTGAATGCTCTCTGAGAAGTCCGGAGTGCTTGATGTTGTCGCTATTTGTTTTTCTTGCCAGCAGATTACTGAATTGTGATCTCTGTTTTGCTGAGGGAAGGTAAAAGCAAATTAAAGTCGCTGAGTCTGTCTGCAGTGGGTCATTTTGAAAGGTGCAGCCCTTAAAGAGGTTTAGTTCTAGTTCTCTCTGGAAGATGGTTTCTGAAGAAGAAAAATATATATGTCTTAAGACTCAGGAAGACAAAGCAAAAAAATATATTGAGAAGATAAGCATATAAAGCAGTTTTTCTGGGTAAAGCAATATGTGCAACCAGATGAATAAAAGGAGGAGGCATGCAGTTGCACAGCTGTTGACTTGGGGGAAGAAAGACTCCAGCAGTTTATTTTATTTGTACTGAAGTGATGGAAGTTAGTTATGCATGCTCCCTGAAACTGGCCCAAGAGCACATTTTGGAGACGTGCGGGAAAAGACAGTTTTACAGCACAGAAACATTCAGTAATCCATGAAGGAGAGCTGAAAATGAATGCAACAAACCCAAACTTTCCTCTCAAGCCAAAGGACTAGGCAACTACTCTGGGTACTGGTGTTATTTAAATTATGTGTTCACAATACAATTTCAAATATTAATTTAATTTTCAAAATTAATTAAAATGTTGCATACATTCATAATCAAAGCTGAATTTAACAAGATTTTAAAATTCCATTGAATTGAAATTATGGTTTTTTGTCTATTTTTCTTACCAGGTATTTTAAATTGGTATTCAAAAATAAAGGATGCATTTAGTTCAAGTTCTATGTATTTCAGTCCCATGGGAGTTCATAAGTATTTTGCAAAGTAATTCTGAGAAACTTCAAATAATGTTCAATAAGGCTCCCAAAGCTTTCAGGCACATTATCAATCATAGCTAGTTTAAGTCCCGTAAAAGTATTTAAATCCTAAAAATCACTACCCTTCTTTTTTTTTTTTTTTTTTTTTTTTTATTAGAGGCAATTACCTAGTGGTAAAATCAAGATAAACAAAAAATTTATTCAATTATTTCTTTATTTAATTATTTGACTCTTAAATAATTAAAAAAACCTAATTGGCAGTCTTCTTCATTTAAAGAACATAAAATGTTCTTCTGATTACTCTGACCAACTCATAAACAATTAGTGTAATAACCCTAGTTTCTGTCCCAGAGCACATGTATCCTCCTGTGACTTACCCTGATGTGCGCATAAGATCTTGAGAAGAAAAGTTATCATTCTCTTATTAACTAAAAGCCTGTTCTCAATGGTTAAAAATATGTCACCATTTAGGATTATTCACCTGAAATCCACAAGTTTCTGGTAAGCAGGATTGGGATACTTTTAGCTTCTGAGTTTAGGCAAGGCAAATGAATATTGATTAAAGGTATTTATACTTCTTTTTGTAGTCCCTAATTTGATCTCCCTTGTCTTTCAGCTGTGGTGCACATCTCCTGTTGCAAAGCTCATCTTTCAAAGGATGGTTAATGCAGCAGTATTTTTTCACAGCAAACATTCTTTTCCTTGCATTTCCTCTCTTGCCTGGGTGGGAGAAGAGTGGACTACTCCCACATGAAAGTTTACAGTGGAAGAATTGCAATACTGAATATTCAGAACCTAATCCTCTACCTTTTCATTCATAGTTATCTACAGGAGGAAGGAGTGAGTGAGTGAGTGAGTGAGTGGCGCAAATATATGTACCTAAAAATACCTGAACCTTTTTTCACATCTGCCCTCAATTTCATCATCATTTTTATAAATGTAGGCCACGTGGGGGCCCCCAGACAATCCCTCTTTTCTTTTCCAGCTTGCATTCATCCTAAAACTATTTCTGCCCTGAACACAAAGATACACACATAAAGTCACATGAAGACAAAGATGTACGGCTTCGAAGAAAAGATGCAAGAGACCTTTCACTCTTCCTTCTCTCTAGTCACACAAAGCTTGGCTGATCACAGTAACATCTGAAAACAAAGTCATTCAAGTATTTTTAAGGTGTTGAAGTTACTAGGATCACTATTTCTGTGGGAATTTTGTGAATGGAAAAGGTACAGACTCCTCTGAAATGTGTCCAAACCTGTTCAAACACAACTCTAAAGAAAGTCATTCATTTAGTAACCTCCAGCAAAGACAACAAAAAATAATCAGCCCCTCAGTTTCTTACCTTTATTAAAACAACAAAGTCTTAAACAAAAGATACTGGATAAATAATATATTGTACTGATAACCATTGTAGTGGCAAAAAAATGGTTTAGCAACAGTATTCAAAGTACCTTCAGAACAAGAAGACATAAAAATTAATTATTAATTATGCTGATTTACTTACATTCTGACAGAATTAAGTATTTGTGAGTTTCAATACTATTTTTAATTGAATTTTTTAAAACTGGATGAAAGCATTAAACAGTACAAATGGTAGATCACTGAGAGCTTAATTTTCTGATGTATAATGTAATGGGAAAACCGACAACTGCCAGTTGACCTCTTGTTTCCTTGCTTTCTGTACTGTGATCATTGAGGTGAAACTCTCTGACATATTCCTTCAATTTTTCAAAAGAAAGAAAATGAATAAAATACCCTTTCAGTGATCCTGGTATTTAAATAAATGACATTTATAATAGGAATGCACTTTTGCCTCCACTTTAGAACCTTTTTCAATTTCTTCCGAACAGCCGTTGTTTATGACAAGGAATGACAGACCATTTCCATTTCCATCTCTGATTCCTGTAGCCAGGTCATACTGTCTCATGCAGAGGGGGAGGGAGAGGGCAGCTCATTCTGCTACCCAGGTCTTATCTGCAGTAGCCAGTGAGTGGATGGACTGGCACCCAAGACCCAGCATCCAGGCCCACTTTGCCTGCATGCAAGCCTCCTATAGCACAGTGATTCCTTTAACAGCAGCCTTTGTTTCTGTACTCAGCTGTGTTTGATGAGAGCAGAGCCCATGATCCTTTGTGCTAAGATGTTCCAGCACTTGCTCCTAGTCAGTTGTGTGCAAAGTTGGCCAATCCTCAAGGAGAGTATAGGACAGCACCAAAGGATCATATCGGTGCCTATACTTTTCCCAATGTGTGTTCAAATTCTGATGCAGGAGAAGGGAAACCTCAGCAGACTCCATCTCTCATCTTCAGTTCAGACCTACCAATCTAAAAGTGGTTTTTTACCAGGCAGATAAGGATAACTTTGAAATTAATTGTGTAGTCTATGCATATTTTTAAACTTACTATGCAACTCTCTTTACCATTTCACTGGGCTATTGATACTAGCTTAGATGAAGTTTGTAAATTAATTCAACCTTTGGACTCGTTTGCAGTTTGAGACTGCTGGCAACTGTATTAAAAAAAAAAAAAACTACAACAAACCATCCAATTCATCAGCATTACGATCCCATACATCTAGGAACAGCTATTGTGAGTGCCAGTGGCTGTGTAAGAATATCTGCATGTTTATTGTTCCCTCCTGAGGCAACAAGCATTGTCTGAAATGAAAGCTTTGTGTCTTGACTATCCCTTGAGAACTATAATTACAGCTATAGAGAATATACCATACTGACTGCTGAGCAATTGAAAAAGACTGACAGGCAAATGCATTTTGTGTCCATTGCTCTGGTATCAGATCCTCTGAAAGTTGAAATGCATAGGCAATGGGCCAATCTAACCTCAGAGTTAGAGGATTGAATATACCAACATCAATAGAATTATAGCTTTTCATATTGTTCGTGACTTTGGCCCAGTGCCTTCAAACAGAACCAAAATAAGTACTGAAAAAACAAGCACTGCATTTTCAACATTGTTAGTTCTAAATAATAACCACAGCTTCTGGCATACAGCTGAGTGCTTTTGCTAACTAAACAAACCATATCTCCAGATAGAAACCGAAGTCCATAGACTTGTCAGAGAATGGAGACTGAGGACATGACCAATTGAAATAGAGAGGCAAAGATAAATAGAACAATTGAAAATGCTAAATCATGCTTGAAATTTTATAGCATGTTGGTAATAAAGCTCTGTTGATGATTCCTCTCCGTGTGTGGAGACACGAGGCTTGACTCCATTTCAGAAGGCTGATTTATTATGTTAGATATTATATTAAAATGCTACATTAAGACTATACTAAAAGAACAGAAAGATCAGAAGGCTACAACAAGAACAGAACAGAACAGTATAACAAAATCCTGTGACTGCTCACAGCCTTGGAACAGGTGGCTGTGATTGGTCATCAATGGAAAACAATCCACATGCACCAATCACAGATGCACCTGTTGCATTCCACAGCAGCAGATAGTAATTGTTTACATTTCTCTCCTGAGGCTCCTCAGCTTCTCAGGAGAGGAAAAATCCCAGCAAACGATTTTCCATAATATCATGGCTACAAAGCTCCTTGAGATTTTTCAGAAAATATCTCAAACCATCAAGATCCATTTCTAAAAACAAAGACACTTAATGGAATTGGCAAAGTACAGAATATGTATGTGAAGAAAATAATATGAACAGCAAGTTTAATTCAGATTAAGTTGTCATCACAATGTAAATGAATTAGGAGCATTTACATTCATGTTTCTCAGGATTTTTTTCTGTAGGCAACCACCATAGATTAGTGATAACCTCTGAAGCCTTATAATTTGTTGCAATGTGGTAGGATTTTATCCTTGGTTCAAATAATATATTTTTAGGTTCTAAGTGAATTCCTTGAGAGACAAAAGATTTTTGACAAATCCAGGTTCATTTCCTCAGTAAACCTTCTTAAAGGCAAATTCAAATAGTCAAATGTTATGTCTTCCCATTTTCTCCCATATTTGTATTTTAAAAGAAAAGTAATGAATTGTTGGTTTGCTACTTATTGGTTCCCATAGGTAATGGAATTTATAAAGAATTTTACTAATTACCAGTTCAGGTAGGAATAGGTTAGGAATTTTAATTTAGACAGAACATTTTAGGTATTTAAATAGCTGGAAATGTACTGTCATCCTCAATAAGAACAATCTCTAGTATTTTGTATGACAAATTAATCCTGAAAATGGCCATCATCAGTAATCTCATCACCAACTTTATGAATGACTTTAACATAAACTCAACAGATTTCTTCAACATGCCAGCAAGAAAATTCCCCAGCAGAGTACAGATATATTAATCTTATCTGAGTGTGAACCATGCAGCTGCATTTTCTCATCAGACGAAAAAGACATCATACTTGGAATGATCCCCTCTATAATTTATCAGTAACTGAACATGCAGCAGCAGGACTGAGAATATGCCTGGATATAGCATAACTGTATTAACAGCTAATTTATATGCTTTAAAAGCCATCGAAATTGAGGGTAAAATGTAAGTCAATGTAAAATTTAAATGTAAAAATGTTCTCAATGAAAAATATTACAAGATACTAGAAAAGTTAGTAATTTGCTTTTTAAAAAAATTTATTTTAATTAGGATTTGCAGAATAATGCAGAGACATGGGTTTTCTTAATCTTCACAGTTCCAGTTCTGATCCTACAAAGGAGATCTTTTTCCATTTTGAAACAAGTCATAAAATATGAATACCTAGGAATAATGTCAATAAAGGTGATACCAGTCATATCTTCAAGATTTTTAAAGAGCTATCTAACACATCATCTAACATTTCCAAATCAAATAGGAGCATAAGAAAAAGGCTATCTCCCTTGTTTTGTAGTGCTCAATTAGATTTTGTTCTGCTAAAAAATATTAGTCAGTTTTTATGATGGAGAAATTTCAAAAATTAAAACTGTGAGTTCAAGAACTTAAAAAAAAAAAAAAAAAAAAAAAAACACAAGAAAAGAGCCAGGTCAACATGAGACACAGCTATATGAGCTTAACCAGGCTTCAGTAAACCAAGCATCTTGAGGGATGTTATTGAGAGCAAACATTAAGAATGAGAGGCTGACAAAGGACATCAGCAGACATGAATGATAAGAATTCAGAAGGAGGACCACAAAGGAAACTGTTTGTTTACTTGGAACACCAAAACTCTCCCAATAAACTGTTGATTGACTTAATTCAATGTTTAGGTAACAGACCATGTCTGACTGATGAATAGCCATATTTTTCAGACAGGAACAGAGCATAAATTATCTTTTATAAGGCTGCCTAATATATTCTTCTTTGTTATATCTCTGATAGCTAAGGTCTATTCTTGTTAAAAATTGTTTAGCATTGTGCTTATGCATGACAATAAAAGCAGGGTTAAATTTTGTAAACAACTAGGAAGTCTTCATTTGGATTTTTCTTGAAGATTTGGTATTATTTACTGGGTTTCAGTGCTTTCAGCATTTATTGTACTAATCACAGTTCCATTGTATTTTGAAAATACTATATTTTGCTACATTTATTATGCTCTGCAGGCATACAATAGATTGAAGAGTGGCAGAAAAGAATATAAGATAACTGAAAAGACTAAATACTTGAGCATCATTTTACCGTACTAGCTAACCTTCACTACTTTCATGAAAACAAGAAGAGAAAAGGTTCTACAATGAAAGCTTGAATGGCTTAGTAACAACACTTCTCAACAGCTCGGCCCTTCACATGATGTTCTAAAAGCAGACTGACCAACCAGCTCTTTGGAGAAAAAAAAAAAAATCCTTTTGAGAACTGGTCCTCTTTAGGAAAAATGTTTCATGCTGTTCCAAAATGAGTCAGACCCAATTTTAGCAACCTGTGTCTGGTATTCTATTCGTTGGTGACCTTATTTCAGATGAACACCTGCTCTTCCCTTCCATATTCAGTCTGTTCAAGAGCTACCTGAAAAAGCTGCGATGTCAGCCTCTCACAGAAGCTTTTCTCCCTCTGATTGCTCTTTCCACCCGACTCTTCATGCTTTGTAACAGTAGTGTGTGCGCGTGTGTGTACGCAATGTTTTTATAGCTTCTTATTAGCATAGAATGGTCTAAATATCATAATCTACTGAAGATACACCACTTATGAAAGAGGAATGGTAAGGTTCACATGCAAGCACTAGCTTCAATTTCAGCTTTGGTTATTTCACATCCTTTTTATAAACAGTGGCTCCCTCCAGTCTTGGAATGTTTTTAATTCAGTGAAGTCTCATTTTCATCAGTTTTGTGTCTTCTGCCATTAAGAGGAATTAGCATGTTAGTTAGCTCAGCTACATTCTTTACACTCTATTCGCACAAATACAAGTTCCACTAACATAAAGTATAAGACTAATTCTCACATTAGCATAAGACAATAATTTATTTTCCTTGAGTTTTTAGTCTTCTAATAGATAAATTAAAATGGACGCCTAAAATAGTCCTCATTTCACTGTTGCAGAAGTCCAGCACCATAAACAAGCTTCAAACTTTCAAAAGCTCCCTAGTTAGCAGCCTGGTTTCCAGAACAACAGAATGGCTGAGGATGGAAGAGACTTTGAGAGTCCATTTAAATCAACCCCCCTATGCTCAAGCAGGGACACACAGAACTGGTTACTTTGGACAAAATGCTGATGGATTTTGAATATCTGCAAGGATCAAGACTTCCAGTCTCCCTGGACAACCTGCCCCTGTGCTTGGTCACCCTCCCAGTGAAAAAAATGTTTCCCCATATTCAGGAGGAACCTCCTCTGTTTCAAGTTTGTGCCCTTGCCTCTTGCTCTGTCACCACTAAAAATAGTGTATTGCTCTTCTTTGCTCAATTCCTTTAGGCATTCATACACATTGGTATGATCCCCACAAGCACTTTGTTTTAACCCCCCCAATATTTTTTTTTTTTTTTTTTTTTTTTTTTTTTTTTTTTTGAACAGTTCCAGATCTCTCTGCCTTTGAATCACTGGAGAGATGCTCAAATCCCCTAAGCATCTTAGTGGTCCTTCACTGGACTCTATGAACATACTTCTCTTCTACTAGGGAGCACAGAACTTGATACAGTACTTTAGGTGTGGCCTTAACAGCACTTGGATAATATCTAATGCAACAGAATCCATCTCCAAGACTAAGGCTCCTAAAATTATGAATGGAATCTTAAAATTAATCTTACTTTTGTGCAAGCATTCTACTGTGAAATCTCTACTAAGTTACAACTTTATTATTTAACATTTACCAGTCTTTTTTCACATTTCTTAGTCTACATTTAACTACAAAAATATATTTGTATTACCTTTGAGTAGGTTTACTCTCCATGCCCACTGAAAATGTAAACATTTATCTTATTCTGCCTTCCACTTCATTAATATCTTACAATAAAGATATACATATATTGAATATGAATATGTGTGTTTTCTAGAATATTGTATATATCAACCTGTAGCTTAATTGATACAAGTGCAACCATGATAATTCACATCAACTGAGAATCGGGTCCCCTTTTTCCAGACAAGCTTTTGTTCATTCAGCACTGCTTTTAAACATGCTAGGATTGAATTCCCTGAAAACAGCCAAATTTAGAACAGGCACAACAGAGGAGCAAATGAGCAAGCTTTCTTGTTTGTCCTTACTTGCCCTCTCCTTCACAATATCCTTGACCCAAAATAACCACTCCTAAGCATGAGATTGTAAAGTAGTCTGAATGATCATTCAGCTTTCCTTTTATTGGTGTCTGTCGCTAATGAATGCACATCAATTTTTATGTCTACAGCAGAAATTGAATTGATTCAATATTAAATTGATAATATATGTGTATAGCAGAGACAGCTAAACAAATTTGTTTTTTAAAACGTTTAAAACAGATTTCTTTACTAATTTATTCTGCATTTAGTTGCACACTTTCTTCATACTGTCACAGTCACACTGAAGTTCTAATTTGTATGAAGATTCTACGGGTTGTCTTGCAGCCATCTGTAAAACCTTGAAGATAACCACAGATAGACTGAAAGAGGAAGTTTCCATGCCACATCTTAAATTATTTAATGAATATTATCCATCAACCTAATGAGCTACTATTAAAAGTTTGTGTTTGGTTTTTTTGGGGGGTTTTTTTGAGGGTTTTTTTTTTGTTTGTTTTTGCTGTTTTTTGTTTTTTTTTTTTTTTTTATGGTGGTGCTGGTGATAGGGATATCATTAAAAGAGAGAAAAAACAGCCACATATAAGTGAGAGATGCACAGCCTAAAGGAAATGACAAATCATCACTTTTTCAAACAACTTAAAGGTGTTTGCTAATATGGTAGCAATCTGCTGTGAAGTCAAGCTGTAAATAGATTCTTTTGTGTTAGATTTGCATGCACAATATGTTAATCAGTTCAAAGCTCAGACATTCATGTTCCCTAGAATTATAACAAAACAAAGCTCTCTGACATCTCTATAAATGGAAATACTCTGAAAGAATTGGAGAGAGCACTTTGTCTCATTTTTATGTACAGAACATTAGCTATCACACGTAAAAGATCAAAAACAAAAAGGAAAGCTTAAGTACTTGGCTAATTATATACTAGTGCACAAACTATGCGGACATTGTTTGGCTACATTCCACCTACACAGAGCTAAAATTCAGCAGCTCAGGAGATGTGGATCTACCTTGGATACCTAATCACTTGGATTACCAAGCAGAGCACTTTCTGTCACAACGTTGCTGTTTGCCATCCATCAGGTGTATGAATACTTCAGTAGAATCATAGTTAGTGTAAAAAAAGGGAACAGAATAAGGATTTCAAAGCTTGTTTCCTTGACCACCCTTCACTTCTAGGAACAGACACTTATGCCATCTATCACTGGATTATAAGCAAATCTTTGGGTGACAACAGTTTCTACATCCCAGATGCCAAATTATAGACTCAGATGCATGTCATGCATCTCTGAGGAGCTTAAACAATCAACTTCTATGGTGCTATTTTTGGTACGTGCAGCTATTGAAAAGACAACTGCACTTAAGTTCAGCTCTCATCCTCTCAACATCTTGAATTCTTAGTTTTGTTTAGTATATGAACAAATCACAGGCCTTGTATATGGTTGTTATAGGATAATTGATCCTTTCCTTGAGACCTGTGCTTACCACACACATGCAACGACTTTTTATAGCATCCTTTCAGTGTATCTGTTGTTATTATTCATAGTTCTTACTTCAGAAGACATCTATGCACTCATATTTCAGAAGAGTAGAGCAAGAATTAGCTTGTTTATGAAATCATGGTGACTACTATGGTTTTTACATAATTTTTTTAAGTAGTGAATGGGTGAATTTGGTAAGCTACCTAGAAAAAAAATCCCCATTTAAAACAAATTAATACCTAAGGCAAAAATGAGTATGAAAAATGAAGAATAGATGTATAAAAGAAGTGCCTTGGGAGAAGCTACCTCTTCAAGAATCAGGAATAAGTGGGAAAAGAATGAGGAGTTATCTTTTGTCAGGTGAAAGGAAGAGAAAGCTGCTGCAGCAAGAAGCTGGGAAAAAGCATTTTTTGACTCAAAAAATGCTGGGGGGAAGAAAAGGTTTTTCTAAACAATATTTACTATCATACTACAGCTTTTCTGAGTGTTTTTTACTTCTACAAATCCAAATGCAAATCACCTTACCAACCATCTCTTTGTAGCATCGTTCCTGTCTTCTACAGGTTGCAGACTTTAGGGATTACCCAGGTCTGAAATAATCCTAATGACTTGAGTGCAGCTGAAGGATAAATCAATATGCAGGTAAAGGTTGGATAATCTACAATTTCTTATTCAAATTTTCACAGGATTACACTGGTATGGGATCCTTTTATGTTCATTTGCAATATATCAATGAAACGCCAGATTATGGAAAAAAAGTAAAATCCACCATAAACATGAGTACCTTAATTTTTTCCTGTTAAAAAAAAATAAAAAATGCAGGCTACTTCATTCTAGTCTCTCACTCTGCTTACATAGGGAAATGGCAACACCACTGTATGACCAAATATAGGGTAGAATTCAACAAGAACCTGTCAGGGTGAAAAAGTCATACTCCATGGCAGTGGAGTTGTGACCTTAACTTTGCCTGTAGTAAGGGAAGTGAAGGAGGAAAACATTGCTATATCCCCTATGGCACTCATCCAGGTAAATCTTCACAGGTATGTTCTCAATGATGATGTAAAGAATGATGGAATCAAAACAAAGACTTCCAGGTGGCCTACTACAGACATCCTTAAAGAGTCAGATTGCATCAGCACTTCTCATGCGTCAGTTTGGAGGAGGCGGAGAGGTCTGTGCTTCAGTCCTTGTTCCCTGCCCTTGCTGTGAGAATACAGGGGTTCTGCCATAGAATAAGATTAAACATTCAAGGCAAGATAAAGCTGTCTTATCCTTAAACAAATGTCCCTTTCAAAAGCTTAATACAAAGCAGGTCTAGAAAGTCTGCAGCTATAATGATTTCATGTTTTGCTGATCCCAGCCCTTTCTACTGAAAGACTTTTTACTGGTCCCTTGTGGAAAGTTGAGATCAGCATTTAAATGCAAGTCTATCTATTTAACATAAGTCCTCAGCAGCCCAGTAATAGTCAGTGTTACTGAGAATTTATAAGTAGTTATGCATGGATACATATATAAATGAAATGCATATTACACTTTTTATGGCTGATGACTATACATTCAGACTTTTCTTCAAGATAATTGCAATTCCTTTGGTTTGGTTTTTTTTCCCCTTTTCTCTATTAAGTAAGATGTAAAACCATTGCCTAACAAGAATATTTTTCTTGTTTGCAACATCTCTTTCCACAATCAGTTAGGGACCAATTATAGGCATTTCCCATCTCCTTCTAATTTCTATACCTAACATTGCTTCCTCTCCTAGGTAACAGGGAAGCTACTACACATGTAATGGGGAATACCAGGAAAATACTCTATGTTCTTTCTATTTCTTTAGTCATAATCCTTACCACCTATTTTAATGTGATAGATAATTTTTTACTGTAAATTATAATTCTTATTAAAGAAAATGAGAAAACTGAAACACAATACAGCAATCCAGCTTGTGCAACATGCACCCCCTATAGTTGTTATTTTCTTCGTCTTTTCCCCTCTGCAGAAACTCCAGACAGCAAAACTCTTCTCAGCAAAAAGCTAACAAAATCCTATTCCTTGTGGTGTGCATCATGCCAGTTAAATCATTTAATACTAAAGAATTATTTTTTTTTCCATTGAAAGGCCTTTTGGAAAAGCTGATCAGTGCAGAAGGTTTCATGTTCTAAGGTTAAAAGGGCTTCTAGCCTGCACATTCAGCTCCTTCTCTTACTTTGTAATCTAGAGAAACCTGGCTAAATCAATCTCAGCCTCTCCAAATAAAGTATACCAGACTTGGCACTTCTGTATCTGCACATTGCAATTTTACTTCCCACAGTGTCAGTGAAGCAGTCTGAGACCTTGTCAAACCTCATCAGGCAGTGAGCACAAAGATCAGGGTCCCCAGCCTGGGGTCCCACACCCCTAAATTCATGACTTCCAAGTGACTCCCCCATGCCTCCATTAGGAGCAGCATGTACTACATATCTGTGCCTGGAAATTATTCTCAGGTTTTTTTTAAGCCCCTGCTTAACTTAATGCCCTAAGCATCTCTGTGCATTTCCCTGGCCCTCCTGTCAGTATGTGCCTCCTGTCTCATCTGCTGCCTCCTAAAACTGCCAAATTTCTGCAAGATTCAGTTCAGAGCTGATTGTCAAGATCTCTCTGAGCCTCTTAGTTCTTCCATGTTCTTTACCTGTGGCTGAACACAAGGCATTTAACCCCTCAGCTTTGATTTTTGTCACTTGTAAAATGGAGAAAATAATCTTTAGTACTTGTGATGAAAGAAGTCAATATTTATCATTGATAACTAGAATGTAAAATCTGAGATCTTGCACGTGGGTCTTCATCTTTCTTCCTTCAAAATCAATGCAAAGTTCTCATTGACTCAAGGAGAGCAGCATGTAGCCTTTGCTTCTTTATGAAACTAGAAATTCTGTGATGACTGAGATACTAAAGCACTGACAGTCACTGGCTTTTAGATACATTTTCAGTAGCAGTTATGACTTATCACCACTACTGTCTCAGAAAGGAACCAGGAGGATTAATTCAATTTTGTTTTTATTAGAAAAGTGAACTTCTTTTATTTTTAATTAAAAAAAAAGCAGCACTGTAAGGTTTGTATCTTACCACATGAATAAACCTGTTCCTGTTCACAAAGCAGTCACTGAGTGTGAACTGGTTTCCATTCATAAGGACAGAACTTTTATTAACCCATTTGATGTCCCTCAAATTAAATGATTAGGAAGATTTCAATCTAGCATAATGCCAGTCTGCTCAAATCTGGAATCATAGTGCGGGGAGCAGGGTGTAGTGGGGTGTGGGTGTGAGGTGTTTTTTGGGGTTTCTTGTTGTTTTTTTTTGTTGGTTTTTTTTTTTTTTTTTAAGACAACAACCGCAACAATGTCTTTCTTTTTCACTTTAGGAATTTCTAAAGTGTCCAGAAACACCACCGGGACAGAGCAAAGAAGGCAATGATTTCCAATTGTGGGGAGGGGGAAAACACTACTTAGTTGCAGAGGTTCCTGTTTGGACTTCATTTGGAAAGTTCTATAACTATTTCTCAGAGGAACTTTATGCTAGTTTGGAAAAGTATCTCACTTCAGGAAGAGTTCAGTCAGAAAAGAAGAAACACAGTGTGTGTATCAATAATGAGATATTTCTAGGAAATTCATATTGGGATTGAGTTAGGTAATTTATATTTCAGCCAGAGTATCATGTCACCTCTACAGAAGCAGTCAGACTCTGTGTTTTCAATCAGAATATGAATATACAATATTTGCTGGATCAAACCAAGCATGCTTATGTAAATATGATTTTAGTTAAACTTAAGAGCCACACCATGTCACAGAGCTTGTAAAACTCCTGAGCTTTCCTCATTTGACTCTATCACATTCAGAATGAAAGTGAGCACAAATACACTAATGGAACAAATCCACTCTGCTTCCTTTGGGATGACAGTATTGTCCCTCAGCTAGCTTCTAAGATGACGTCTGAGTGCTCCAAGCAGACACTGAGGCCAGCCCCAGATGAATTCTCTGCAACAATACCAAATTGGAATAACCTATTTCAGGCCTGGTTCCTTCTGAGATGATAAAATTAACAGTACACTTCTCACAGCTATGTATCCTCAGTATCTGAACCTATGCTGTGCCATTCAAGCTCCTTCAGCAATAAGAAAGCAAAACTGAAGGAATGTCTTTTGCAGAAGCATACGTATTGCTGCTTCTAGTTTGCAGTGACAACATAAGGGCAGTCAAATTCTTAGACTCCAAGGACAGGTACAAGAAGTTTCATATCTCTGATTAAATCAATCATTTTTCAATATGAAAAGACCCGAGCATTTTCCTGAAAATAACTTCAGCCTCAAAATGATTGATATCCCTCCTGGATGGTAAAAGACAATAGTAATCTGCAAGCAGTTATGTGTAAAGGAACAAAGGAAGAAAGGCAGGAAGGAGGGAAGGAAGTAGGAAGACACATAGTGTGTTTCTATATCAACATGCATGTGCATTTATGCACAGAAATTAATCCCTCCACTTTTTAACAAGGATTTTACTACACATTAATATTTTAGGAGCATCCATCGTACATAGGAATATTTAGAAAGATATGTTGTTGATGTCTTTTATAACATAAGATTGGAAAACTAAGAAAATTGGGATACCTCTGAAAAGAAATAGCACTCCATAAAAGAATGCAGTTAGATTAGAGAAAGCATCTCAATGTCTTAAATTGAATATTTCCCCCTTTCAAAACAAAACAAAACAAAACAATACAGATGATAGACAGGCATCTAATTCCTCTTCACTGGTTTTCACTCATTGAAGTTTTCTGCCAAATTAAAGCAAAAAAGTTGGATGCACATATTTGGCTTGAGGAAAAAAGCTCTGCTTTTTAACAATGACTCTTGTAATTGGACCTCTCAATATGTACAGAATTAACAGGCACTGCATACTAAGAATATTAGCTTTAACTCTTCAGATATGACCACTTTTTTCATAAAGACTTTTCAAAAACATGTGGTATCCTAGAATCAGCCATGTTTGTTTTGTCCTGTTAATCAAGTCTCCCTTTTGGGCTTTGTCCCCATTTGAGTTTGCATCTACAAATTTCGAGTTCTGGAAATCCATGCTTAATCCCAGGGCTTCATCATCTCCTGGGATTTATAATTCCTGGTGTTTATAATTCTCTGGGTTTATAATCCCTAAATATGAACCACGGTGGAAGCAGGATACTGCTGAGGTTCAGTGTAGTGGGCAGAAAACTGTCATAATAAATATAGCTAATTTCTCATTATTCAGTGTCCTTTCTTATAGTGTCACTGAACTATAAAAATCAAAGATTCATCCAGCTTCACAAACTAAACAGGAGTAGGGCACAGTCAGCATGTTTAGAGGCACAGTCCTTCACAGTTTTAAGGCAACTACTGCTGTCATAGAAAATCCTGTGCTGTAGTTCAGGGGTTATCTAGGAAAGGAGACAGTCCCCGAACTGCAAGACACTGGTCATCTTGCCTTTAGGACCATCTAGTCTGCATGAATGTGAACTGTGGCATACTGCTTGTTCTCTGAGTTAGATAACAGAATTTTGCTCTTTTATTTATTTTTATTCTGTGGCTCTCTACAACTACCTTAAAGGAGGTTGTATGAGGTGAGTGTTGGTCTCTTCTCCCAGATAACAACTGGTAAGTGATAGGACATGAGGAAACAGCCTCAAGGTGGTCCATTGGAGGTTTAGATTTGGTATTAGGAGACATTTCTTCACTATAAAGGTTGTCAAGCATTGGAACAGGCTGCCCAGGGAAATGGTGGAATCATCAACCCTGGAGGTATTTAAAAGGCATGTGGATTTGATGATTAAGAATGTGGTTTAGTAGTGCATTTGGGGGTGTTAGGTTAATGGTTGGACTTGCTAATCTTTAAGATCTTTTCCAACATAAGCGATTGTATGATTTGATGATCCTATTTACTCGTCTTGAAACAGACATTAAGAAATATTTTGCAACCTTTAAAATTACAGAGTCATGTAAATGGGGCACATATACTCAAGTCATTGCTTAAAATTTCACTGTGTCCATTAAGATGATGCTGTTCCTTTCCCAAATCTTAAAATCCATGATGCTGTATTCTTTATAAAATCTTCCCAAAAAGGGCCATCCTCAAAAAAACCCCATTTTTTTCCACAATGAAAGTGGAGAAACACATGTTGCCAAAGGAAAAATAAGAAAATAAATTACATTTTCCATATTTATTTTTTAGAGCAGGATGACTGACATTATTCTACCCCTATGTGGAGGAGGATGTTGAAGTGTAGGAATAAAACTTGTCAAGAATACTGGCAAAGGCATATTTGCTGAAAATTATTAAAGGAGTAACCACAATAAAATAGAAAAAAAACACCTTACAATTATACATGGATATAGAAGACAGTGGAAAGAAAGGGGCTTTCAACCAATTCAGTTTTATTCTAGAAATATTTTGTCATAGGACAGTAGATTTCAAAGCTGTAGCATTTCTTCTCTATAACTCTACAGTTCTGTAGGAATCGTGTCCATGAAGACACATGCTGAACTGTTCTCGTATTGATGTGATGTTAATTAAAGAGACAATATTATTGCTGGCCATATTTTCTCTTTGCACCTATTGTTCATCATGTTCAGGGGCACATGGTAAACTGAAGACAGTTGTCATCTACATTACATAACTGAAACTTTTATATGCTCAGCAAGAACATATTTGTTTTAAGTTCTTCTTAAAACAAATAAAAAATAAGATATTTCCAGAAAGAACCAAAAATGCAGAAATTTATCAAGTTTATCTATTTTATGGGTTCATAGCACACCATGTTCTTGGCATTTTTTCTGAGCATGCCTGAAATATCTCATTCCAGCAGTTTTAGATTATCTACTTTCCATGAGAATAACACAGAATAAACTTTATATTTACGCCTAAAATTTAACTTGAGCCTATTTCAGGGGGAGGAGGGGGTGATTTAATTTCCATTATTCTTCCTTTCTTTTTCTTTACCTGACAACTTTCTAATATAAAATGCATGAACAGTGAAATGAGCAGATCTCTAAGACTCCTGTATCCCTGGTGAGCTGTTCAGCCATGGGGATATACAACCAAGCACCTTCATGTTTGCTGTCCTAAATCCATGAATCTTGAATCCCTGGGTGCCCAAGTGGCCCAGTTTCAATAGTATAAGAACATTTTAGAGGATGGGCTTTTTTAGGTTAATTCTTTCCCTCTCTTTCTTATTCAGTATAAAGTATACCATAGACATTGTACCCCTCACTTTTTTGGTCTTTGATTACTAGACAGGTGTCAGAGAGTAGCAACTCTTTGAGTGCTACGGCACTGACTCACAAGCTTGAAATTCAAGTCCTTTCTCTGAAACAGACATCCACATCTTACCCCGAGCAAGCCATAGAAGCAGTGCATGCCTCAGTTCTTAACTGGAAAATGGAAAACAGAAAAATCTTTAAAACCATACTACATAATATAGTGCAGTACATGACACAGTACATCGCAGAATATGAAAGGCAATAATATCCTATGGCAACAGCAGCTGCATTCACACTGTAAATATAAACTAAGGCTAGTTAATCCCAGAGAGAGGGGCATCTTTTTCACAGAAGTGTCACAGATTTCAATCAGCTTTAATGCCAATTGACTATAAGTCACTTGTGATCCCTCTATTGGCATCAGTCTGCTTTAGGCTAAGCTCTTCCACAAGGTTGTGATATTTGTGTTTCCAGTACTGAAGGTATTTCAATTAATTTTAAAAGATCACTGAGATTTTTTTTTCCCCACAATAAATAATTCTATCCACTTTTGTAAAATCCTTTGTTTCCAACCCTTCAATTTTTGGCACAAAATACCTGCCAATCTCCCTTCTCACTACTGAATGAAATACAGCATGGAAAGCAAAATGAAATAGGAAAAATTAAAACAGTGATGCCAGTGAGAGTTTCAAAAAGCAGCAGTGATAAAAACTCCCAAATTAAAAAGCCAGTGTGAAAGATGCAACAACAACAAAAAAAAAAAAAACAAAAAAAACAAAAAAAAAAACCCACAAGCAACCACAAAAAACCAAACCAAACATACAAAAATAAAGCAAAACAAACAAACAAAAAAAAACCAAACCAAATCAAAGCAAGACAAAAACAAAACAAACAAAAAAAGCAATCCCAAAACCAAACAAAGCAACTAAACAAAACCAAAGCCAACATCAAAAACTCCATACCTGGAGTGGAAGTTGGAGAATATTTGAGCAGCTGTTAATCAAATATTCACTGTTAAGCAAAAGAAGAAGTTCATTGTAAAAAGAAAATCAAAACTGAAGCCACATGGGAGAGAAAAAGGGAGTGTGCCTGAAACAGAGAAAAAGATCCAAAGGAGGAGAACACTGTACGTGTTAAAAGTCTCAGAGATCTGCCACGACACATGGACACTGGTGAGTGAGACATGCCTTCAATGCACAGCTCCACCAGTTTCCACTGGCTTCATCAAAACTTCACATCATATGATGTCTCAGCCTGTCATGAGATCCTTAGTTGTATCCCCCATTATTTTTTGCCCTCAGTCAACACAGGGCAAAGATATTCCATTTCCTAACTTCCCATACCTCTTTGTCCATAGGTGCTTCCTTACAATCATGACATTTACAATTTACTGACATGCCTCAAGTTTGTCACCGTATCGCAGAGCACAGTTTTGAGCCCCACTAAAGCCTCTAATTTTTTTTTCCAAGCCATCCATATTTCTCAAAGATGGAATAATTCCATGAGCTTCTTGGCATTAGTTTTTAGGGCAGAGACAGCATTATCATGTCAGGAGGCAATGTATGTACTAAAAAAGCCACCATTCACTGTGTCACTAGGTCACAAGTGCTCCTCTATCTGAAAAGCTCAGTGAATTTAGGTGTATTACTTAATTTTTTTTTTCCTTCACTTTTCTCACTCCATGTTCATCAACAACCAGTACTGAGAGGTCCCAGCACTGCCCCACAGAAACACACTCCTGCTCTTTCTTCACCTCTTATAAAAGCAGCTGAAAATGTACCAAGCAGCCACAGGAGCCAGCCACGGATGGTGAAATGCTCAGCACCACAGTGTCAGTCCAGTAGGACACCTGGAATCCAGGCTCATATCATCAGCTTTCTGCTTCAGGGACACACTGGCAAGGGGACACAGTCAGATTGTCACAACAGTCCACAATGCTCTCTATATAGTGGGAGCCCTCTTCATACACAGTATATATACACAAACATAATCATGTTCGACAGTGACTACATATTTGTGTACAAATATTTATTAAATATTTTAATTTCTAGAAAAACAAAAGATACATTCAGCTGGCCCATAATGCATTCTGCTCTCACATTGTTCTGAATCTTAATGACTAAGGTTGAGAATAAAGGTGTAAATGTTCATATATTTTGGCAGCAAAAAATAGACTAAAATCACAGAATATGATTTATTTTTAAATTTTAAATATGAATTTTATATATGATTTTATATGTGAACAATGATACAATTACTTTTAGTAAAGATAAAAATAAAAAAAACCTGTCAGCTTTGTTCTTTGTCAGTATATTTTTAAAAGCTGCTGCAAAACCACCATGAAAAGATTACTTCTCACACAGCCTAATTCCTCTTACAGCTCTGAATATTGCTATCTCAGGATCTAGAAGGTTGAGAGACATGTTTTTTCTGCAGATGGCATGAGAGAAAAATCAAGACATGACGTAGAGAAAGATGTTAAGTGGCAACAGACTAATGGAGAACATTTTGTCCTACTTTTGAGGAGCACATCAGGAACAGCTTGCTTTTATAGTGGATCTGAAGTATAATCACTGGCACTATATGACTGCTGCAAGCATTGCTCTGCACTAATCACTACCATATTATTGTGAATTTTGCTGAGCATTCTGTAAAAGATACATTGCATTCTTTTTTTTTTTTTTCTTGGCACTTATCTTGAAAATTAATCAGATATACCAAAATATCTGGACAATAAATAATGATAAGCTGTAGCTTTTAACATTCTTGATAAGTTTTAAAGAGATTTATTGCTTTTCATTTTACTAGCTGCCAAGAATCAAAACAATGACTAAATCTATGTATGGATTTCCATTAGGTAAATCACAATAACTAAATAGTAGAAGTAAGAGATGTCTTTGATGCAAAAGCATCAAAGCCTTTAAGAACCTATTTTTAAATCTGCAGCAGTCACCCATTTTTACCATAGTAAAGGCCAAACATTTTGTACAATTAATTTTAAAGATATATTCACAAATTTCTATTCATATATTGATCCAATATCCATACAGAGCCCCTGTAAAGGCGAGAAGGTGACAAGAAATCTATTTTAAGCCAGTCTTGTCATAAAAATTGTACGGAGTAAAATTTAAAAAAAAAATTCTCTTCTAGGCCAAGAAAGAAAGACAGAGAGAGAACAAAAACAAACCTGCAAGTAACATTTTCTAGTCATATTATGGAATATTCTATTGAGCAATCCTCATCTAGTATTTAGAGAGTTAGACATTCAAGCTTTGCCAAATCAGCTTGTGTATCTCCAACAGGGATATGCTTTGTATATATGACTGGTATAATGGGGGATCATTTAATCTGCTATGCTTGTGAACCTGCTAAGTGTGAACTGACTCTTCCAAAATCTTAGCAGAAGCAGATATTTATGTATCTAATCACTGCCATCAGAGAAAACTGGCCATTAGGATTGAGCCCTTACTCTGAAATCATTGGGAGAGAAGCCATTGACTTCAACAGATCAGTATCTTACCAAGGATTAAGTCTGGTAAAAAGTGAATTTTATTTCCACCAAGTAGATTTTCAATCAAGGAAAGGAAATCTGATTATTCTTTTACTAAAGCATTCAGGGTTCCTTGGATTTTGCTTATAGTCCTTTTTTATTTTTTTATATGGATTTGGACATGCAAGGAGAGGTAAGGAAAACATTTTCCCCAGGATACAAGCAGTTTATTTTCTGTCAGCCTTCTCTGCTGTTCAGGTTTGTTGCAGAGTCCCCTGCAAGCTCAACATTTAAGACAAAGCTCACCACAACCACTTGGAATCTTCTCAATGCTCTTTCAAGACAATATAGATTTTATCATAATGTCGTTTTTTATCTATAACAGGTGTTCCTTAACCAACCAACCAACCAAACAAATCTGAAAAAAATGTCTGGTTTATTTCTTGACTTTCCCTCTCCTTAACAGAGGAAAATATCCTTCACTGTTTCAGAAGTCTACAAATCATCAGAAGTCTAAAAATATCTCACAATGCTCCAGTGTAAGTTTGAAAGCACAAATAATGGCATATATCTATATACATATACATTTCAATCTATAGTCCATATCAATATTCAATTCTCTCTTAATCTTATAGATATGCATGAATATATACACATGTGTACTTGTTTTCAAGTATGTGAGGAACAGGATTACATTTTCTTGTTCAAATAAGGTGCATTGCCAGGTGCAACAGCCATCAAGTTCCTCTGGCCTTTAGCCAACTTCAGGCAAAAGTTCATTTGTACCAGCAACTGCAGCAGCCTAAGGAAAGGGCACCCTTGGGGTTTGGCTTGTGTAAATGGGTCTGTCCATGATCACAGCACAGCACAGCCTCCTCTCATGGCAGTGGATGCTCTAAGGTCCTTTGGGATGTGCTCCTGTGGCTGCGTGGGGCAGTGGGTTGGTGTAACAAAGGAGTCCATTTCCCAGTGGCATTTTGGTAAAGGCAAAGTTACTTGTACTCCCTTTAAAAATGTTTCTCATCACTTCAAAAACTCTATCTGTGGGAAGGCTGTTCCTCGGACACATGAAGCAAGCTCACCCTGCCCAAACCAGGAGTGTTAAGGATAAATGCTGAGTATGTGTGTACACATGTGTATAACATCCAACCTCTTAAATTTTAATCGAGCTCATACATAAGTTTCTCTGGTGATGGTGAAAGTGTCGGAAATACAAAGCATGCACACACATCTCCCAGCAAATGAAACGTGTCAGCAACAGCTGTAATCAATAACAATATAATATTCTTTCCTAAATAATGGTACAGCAGCAGAAGTGTGCAAGACAGTGATGAATTATTCAGCAGGTCTGCTTTGCTGCTACATTGCTCCTTCCATGCTTTAAGCTTTTCTACAGCTGAAACACCTGGCACAGCACTCTCTGACTTCATCTTCTTCTGAATACCTAAATCTATTTCTTCCCCCATATAAAAATTAAGTTACCTAAGTGCCTGAAGCTTTAACTGGTCTTAAATGGCAAAATTGTATGATATCGTGAAGTTTTTAAATAAGTGCCTTATTTCTACTTCATAGCTTCACATGGAGATTTGAAATGTATCTTAGCAGGCAGCTGCATTTTAAATATTTTTGAAAGTAAATGCTCCAGACTATGGAGAATTTAATTCAGCAGAGTGTGTATGATGTTCTGGACAAAGTATTCATTAAAAGACACAAGACAGATCTATTCAAGTGGTTAAAATGAAAGCTCAGGTTATGAAATTCTTGCTTAAATTGAACAGTATGCTACTCCCACGTAGATACCACTTGGTATTGCCTAGAATAAGCACATAGTAATTTAGTTTTGTTAAATGAGGCAACATGTTTTTAGTCACCCAATTCTCTAAAAATGCATATACATATATATGTATGAAAAGTATGCATTTCAGCATCTAATTAAATACAGATTATTAAACAAACTTTATAACACCGAACAAGTCTAAAAAGTTAAAATATACAACTGTGGTTCACAGAAGGAAGGTAATTTCTGCAAGGCAAACAAGAAAAACAAGTTGAAACTTTTTTCTTAAATAATTAAAGAAAAGGGATTTCATTTCTGTTGTGTTTATTTGAGCTATTCTGGAAATTATTTAAATCTTTGTCTGGACAGCAACACATTTGTATCTAGAGATATTAATCTTATCTGCCATTCTGCTAGAGACAGCGAGATCCCTTTTAACGTATTTAATGTGCTGTGTGCAGCTCACTTTTAAATGCCACAAGCAGTACAAATCCGTCATCTCTCCTTGGGAATCTGCCTGATTCTGTAATACAGCTTACTGCTAAGTAGTTTCTCTGATACTCAAGCTATATTTCTCCTGCTTGATTCATGTTCTACTTCCCATTACTTCGCATTAACTCCCTCTGCCCCTGCTACCAAATGAAGGAGATCTGATTCCTACCTGTACTAGCTGCTAACAAACTGCTGTGAATGGAGCAGCAAAAAATAAATAACCCCCCACCTCGGAAGGTCACCTCTGTGATGTCCCTGCCTTCACCCCGCTCCTTGGACACTCACTGCTGTCCACTTCCAGGAGCAGGACCTCTGCCGTGACCTCAGGAAGCTATTTCCCTCTCCTAGGAGACACTGCTGGATCACTACTGAAATAACTCAGCATTCCTGGAGGAACATGTTATTTTTAAACAGGCAGTGCATTGACTCTGGAGGTCTTGCGTAAGAAAGGTTTCTAACAACAGTTGCAGGCAGAGCCCAGCCCTCCCAGTGCCATGTGCCTCTCAGCAGCCAACACTCCACCGAGCAGTGCGGCACTGAGCGGTGCTGCGGCCGAGGAGCAGAGGGAACGCACGTGAAGGAAGGTCACAAGGTTTCGCCCTAGATTTCAGTCAGCAGGAGTCTGCATCAGAAAATAAATTTGGATGTACTTCAGCGTCCTTGACAAAAAGGCTACAGGCCTGAGTGAAGGAGGAAAATAAGGTGCAACCTTGCCGTTGCAATACAATGCCTAGCAGGGGGATGGAAAGTGACTATGCCTTCATTTGTCTGCGGTGCTCTCTGTGATCGTGCACTGAGAAAAAAGGATCTCCTGTGTCAAACAGACTGCCAATTTGAGCAGAGAAAACAGCTACCTGGCTCATGACTGCTGAAACAGAAAATATTTGTTAAACAAGCCATTAAATTTTAATAGTAAAGTTTTGAAGAGTTGGTTGGGAAATCTATGCGAACATACTTATGCAAAAACACTTCTGCAAAAACACTTACACAGTAATTATACTTTCCTACCAGAATCCTTTCATGTCTCCCTCTGATTCTGGAAGCTGAGACATGACCTGTCTAGTCACCATCATCATTAGAATAGGTACACAAAGAAGCAATTTTTTTGGACTGCTTTTATTAACTTTGGCAAATGGATATTAAATTAACTGCAAGTTTTCACAAATGCAGTTACTCTAGCAACTCCAGAACATGAAGGAAAAACAAAATGCATTAAATATAAATAAGTACATGAAGATCATAACTGTCCATCCCTGATCAAAGTGAATGAGCAAATAATAGCAGTTCTTCTACATAGAACATAACTATTTTCCATAAACCTTATATGTCCTTAGGAAAAAATAAAACTCTCTTTTTTCTGCTATACAGAGGAGGATTATTTACTAAAGGAAACAATGACAAGACCACATATGAAAATATATTGTAAACTGTTATCTGCAATTCTTCAGTGAAATGATAAATCAGACTATGTAATCTCAGGTGACAATTCAGATCTATTACAGCTAGCATCCATGTTTATCCAAATACTTCTAATCTTAAATCATCACAACCATTACTGTCTCCTTCAAGTTCCAGTGAAATTTAAATATTAAACAGCATTCATAAAACAAAGTTACAACTTGCCAACTGAAAATGGTGTAACAATGAAATGATCTAATCTTATTTTAAACTGCTTTTGACAATAGCTGCAGTAGCTCATTGTACCTATCCTAGCTGCACTGCAGCCTCTTCACAGAGAAGACCTAATTTCTTTTAATTTCTTGTATTATTGAATTTATTAGCAACACTGTACTGAACTGAAAGCTCCCCTATCTTAAATTTACTAGTGATAGTTTTTGCTGTGAAAATTTTACAGGAATTTTCATTAGTACAGATGTAACTAAAGCAACAGAGGCTAATGTCCAAAATATATCTGGAATACTAAAGAATGTCCGGTATTGCTAAAGAACAGCAGCCAAACTTCAGATTATCTTCTACTGCATATGGACATCCAGAATTAAATCTACTTCTTAGTCCCACCTTGACACAGGCAGACCCTGTTGACAGGACAAGAATTTGCTTTCAAAACCAAAAAGTGTTTGCAGCAACAAAAGCCCTTGCATAGACAGATGAGGGAACAGATCATTGGCAATGCATCCTACCACTGAAGGAGACCTTGTAATGGGTGTGTAGGCAGAGAGAATGTTGAGATGGGAATGTGCTGGGCAAGAAGCTTTGATAGGAATAGAGAAACCAAACCAGAATTTGAAATATTCTTTCTAAAACTGACATACAAAACAGCTGAAAAATTTAAATATCAAAAAGAACCATGACAAAAAGATGACAATGTCTGCTTCCTGCTGGATTAACTGCAAGGGTTTCCAGTGTGGTAGCCCTGTACTTCATGCTTGTCCTTTTCCTTAGCAGTTAAGCTTAGCTTTCTTTTTCATAGATATAACACCAAGTAGCAGCTGTCCTCCAAAATTATCCAGTTTTGTAAGATCATATCTTTGCTTCTGTGTTCTAGTTATTATGTTGACATATAAACAAAAGTTCAGCAGAATTCAAAGCTTTTCTCTATGCACACTACTGAGACACCTGCACTAATGAACACAAATGAAGTGGAGAGAGGGGAGATGGGGAGGGTGGGCGTTTAATGAGCTTCTTTGGTAAGCAACTAAATAGGCTTAAGGAGGCATGTGTCTGTTTTCTACTATTTGTATACAATTCTTAGGTCATCTCTGCCAAGTCACTTAATCCAGCATGTTTGCCAGCTCAGAAGAAAGGGCAATAACATCCTAATTGACAGAAGGCAGCAATGTTAAATAAATTCAAACTATCATGCTGAGGTAGTGCAGTGATAAGGGCAACAACAGCTTCCAGCCACACTTCTGATGCCTCCCCAGATGACATATCTGTTCCTCACCACCATGTAGTGGCTCAGCCTCTGGAGAGTCCTTCCTTGAGAGACAGATCCAGGTGATACAGTCTCTTTCTCACAAAGCAGTAAGCGAACACCTAAGTCCAATGCTGCATTGGAAATTACCTTGTCCTGAGGTTAATTTTAAAAACAGCAAAACAATTAAATATGAAAATTCTAATTTGCCTAAGGAAATCTTTTTTACTTGAGGCAGGAAAAAATAAAATGTGAAAATCTGTGTAAAAATAGGGATTTGTCCTTGGAGATACTTAGAAATACATTCTTTCCTTGTGTATTACACTCTTCTTCAGCTGCAAGTACTTATTCATAGACACTCTCAGACTGCTTAGAGCAGTTTGTTTTTAGAAAAAGACAACTTTAGATAATAAATCTGTATACACCAGTTCTAAACTGGCAACACTCATAAAAAACATTCATTTAAAATAATTTTCTTTCTCATGATCATTTTTTTCACAGCAAATACCTAATTTTAATTGGATTTTTCATCTGATATGATATGCAAATGTATTTAATGCAATTTGTTTTGCAGCAGTTCACATTACCTACAAAATAACAAACAGAAAAACAGTTACTGAAATTTATACCATTAAATGGAGAAGAAATAAGGTCTGTGAATATCTTGGGATACAATTCAGTCCACTTAAAAACATTTCAAAAGCTCTTTGTGGTTCACCTCATAAAGCTTCTGGTCCACAAGGCTCCTGCTTCAGATGTCTCCAAGTGAGATGCACAATGGATGCACAGAAAGATACAAGACTATATAAAGGGCTTTATTTTACAGCACCTGCACAAGAAGATTTTAACATAGTATTGAGCCTTTTGGCAGTGCTGCAGTAAAATCTACATTCACTATCCAACTATTGGTATTCACCATCCAAGTACTGCATAATGTCATGACAAGGTATTCAACTTACTGCTTGAGGACCCTAAACTACCTGGAATTGCAAAAAGTCCAAGAATCCCTAAAAAAAAAAAAAATCTCATTGACTTTGCTTTTATGATTTAGAATAGATGGTGCTTTGCAGGTGCCTCTGTCCATTGACTGCAAAATGAATCAATGATCACTGTGGTATAATTAGTATGGGAGCTCCATGAATTGGAAAAATTCCAGACCAGCATCTATCTATTTCATCTCCCAAAGTACAATGAAAAAGTCATCACATAGCTTTCCCCATCTCACATATTCACAGTTTCCCCCTTGTCTCAACAACTGTCACTGTGATACTCCAGCAGTCCTACAAATGTAAAGTCCTACTTATGCAAATGATAATTGATTTGGTCTAATGTTTTCATCACATTCCTTGCCTTATGCTCCTTTTAAAGATTGCTTCCTCTGTATTATTTACTTTGCCATAATTTTTTAAATGTTCAAGAAAATCCACTACTGACCTTCCACCATTCCATCATTTTTCTTTCATATTGAGAGTTTTACCTCTGTCTCTGATAAGCCTGTGAGCCCAGCTTCTGTATGCTGTTCACTTTCAAGCAAACATCTCTACCATATGAAGCTTGATGAAATGTCTCCTAGTTACCCTTGTAGAAAGCTAATCCATTCTTTTTTTTTTAAAAAAAAATTTTGTTCTCCAATTTTCACTTATAAGAGTCCCCTACTATAAAACAACTCTGTAGGTTTTTGTTGTTGGGGTTTTTTTTTCCTGTTTTCCATCATCCCTTTGGTTTTATACAGATTTGAATTCTATTTTACTTGTATTTGAGGCAGGACACATATTTTTGAACTCTGTGTAAAATCCAACCAATGAATTATTTCTAGGTTTTATACAGTGAAAAAAAAAACAGGGAATAGAAACAACAACTTGAAATTAGCATTCTTTTCTGATTTCCATGTCTTTCTCTGAATATGGAAAGCATGCTGTTCTTTTTCTAAATTTGCCTAGCCTTCCCACTTTACTACAATTTAGCACTGGAAAGCTTTATGAATTGTTTTTGATAGGTACATAAATTTACTACATTACACATTAAAAACAAAAAAAAAGGTGTCCAGCTTTGTCAAATATAATTGCATAAAAGCATGCTAATTTTGGTTCTTGCACTGGTGTCTCAGCAGAATGTTCTTCCTGTTCACTGTTAGAACAATAAATACAGAACAAGGATTTTAATGGTATTCTCTTTTATAGCAATCTGATGGGGTGAAGTAATTGCTTTTGGTACTCACAATATCTGTAGCTAGATGAATTTACAAGGAAAGCACTTTAGCCTTAGAGCAAAATTATGAATATGTATCAGGCTCCTGCATTACATTTATTGTCTCCAGTACACAAAAATCAACTTTGGCATTACAAGAAGAAAGAATAACCAACAAACCATCTCCTGAAGTAGAAAACTATTATTTAAAGTGACAGTTTCACCCCTCTTTCCCTCTAAATATGGGACAAGCGTTTAAACCCATAATCTATCCTTTTTCACCTCTTTCTGTAACCTGTTCACAAGGAGTCTCCATTAGGCATAGCAGTGCTGACACCTACATTTTTATGCAATAGTTCTGATGACAGCTATTAATGCACCATCAATAGGAGACTTACAATACTAAACATGCATTAAGCCGCTACTACTTTCTAGCTGTCTGGAATTTCTCTAATACAATCAAGGGAACTGGCAGAAATCCTGGTTTGCCATCACATAAAAACCAAAAGAATTTCCATTCATCTAAACCAGCAAGAAATTAGGTTTTCTTGATGCTAATCAGGAGAAAAAATTTCTCTTTAAAAGCAGATTAATCTTCAGATTAATAAATGGTTTAAAATCATTCAGAGAAAAGATTACTGAAACCTAAATAACTGGATGAATGTACAGCAGGCTGATAATAAACTTTCAAATGAAAAAGAAAAAAAAACAAACCAAAAAATCAAAAAAAAAAAAAACAAAAAAAAAAAAAAAAAAAAACAACAAAACAAAACAAAACAAAAAAAAAAACCAAAAAACTGAAAGGACTGCAAACTGCTAACCTAAATATGATGGGCTCTCACTGTGCATATCACTTACTGTCTGACAAAGCAAGTCTTTTGCACATTAGTTACAAGCCATGACAGAAATTTTATTCCCCCTATTTTATTCCCCCCCATAAATTATATGGAATATATGACTTAGGAATAATTTCAATACATACATAATGTCTCTGCTTAACTTCCAGATGATATCACTTTTTGGCGCTGCTCTAGTATAGTAAAACAGATTCAGAAATCTGATATAAAAAGCTTATAACCAAAGGAAAGGAAGCAAAGAACAGGAAGAAGGAGAGACAGATGAAAAGAGTCGCATGTACATTTTGAAAAAACACACAATGGCAGCTAATGCAAAACTAAGAAATATACAGAGAACCACGGAATAGGCATCCTAAGGCATATCAAGGCTATGTTTTTTTGCAGTGTACTCAGAAAGAGTACTATATTCAAATGGCGTGACAAAAATACTAAGCATAATGAGGCAGCCAGTTCTTGTCAAAATCTATTCCTAAAAAACTCAGATTGTAATTTTCTAAATACCATTATTTTTTGTGGGGATTACTTCTTTACTTTGCTTTGAATTTTCCAAAGTTTAGGCAAAGTTTGTTTCCACATATAAAACTCATCAATTGTGTTTGTATCTGGAAGAAAACCCTAAACAGGAAAATTAAAAGACATCTTTTCACATGCATCTAAATGCTTCTCATAAAATTCTGCCTGTGTTTTATTTTCTTTTGAAAAGACAAGAGCTTAGATTGTTGCTGGGAAACAAATCCTTGTTCTGGGCCCTCAAACAGAAACTTAACTTTTGAAAGGTTAATTTTTACTATAATTGCTGTAAAGAGGCTGCCCTGTACGAGAGCCCTGTTTCCTAGTCAGACAATTGGCTTTATCAGAGAGCTTATTGTCCAGCCATTGAAATGCTCATGTCAATGTCAAGCTGAAATACCATCATCCTCATGCCAAGTGAATGAAAAAGAGTGTTCAGGCACTTACTGGAGCTAAGTCTTACTTTTCTCTCTTTTACAAGCTGTTTCTGAGCCAGCTTCACATTTGATACACGCCAGAATTGTTGGGAAGCAAAGCACGTGATGATTTTGCTGCCATATAAGGAAAAGCACTGCGAGCAACCATTTCTAATTCCTGTTGTTAGAAGGAAAAATCTATGGAGAAGCATCTTTTAGATCTTTCCCTAACATAGCCACTGTTAGTCACAGAACAGCCTGTATTCTCTTCTCTTGTCAGATTTTAAAAAGTCATCTTTGTCACAACCATGCTCCCTCCTTTCTGGGCAGCATAGGGACAGAGAGAACCTGAGCATTTTAAAAGGCAATCTTTCCCCTTTAGGAAAGGGGTAATTTACAGTGACAATCCAGAGCAGTAGTTGCAACCTCTCATCCATTGAGCTGCAATGGCAATGTCGCCACTGGGTCCACTGTTTTGGAAACAGCCATTGTTTCTGTACATTGGAGGTTTAGGCTTCTGGGGAGAGGACTGGAAGATGAGTGTCTTTGGAGAGTTCTAGAAACCTTAATTTACTAGGCATGAGATCACTGCAAGGACATCACTTCCAGGTGCTAGTATTGGCAGACATTGCAGCATTGGCAGGTCATATTGCAGCATTTTTGAATTCACTGGAGCCAACATATGTCATCTTATGAAATCAGTCTAAAGAATGATAAATTACCTTCCTCCATACTGAACTGGATCCAGGATAGAGCAGACTGTACAGGAAACTATCACTTTGAAAATAAAAATCCATCCAAGATACATTTTCAGGATGATGCCAACTAAGCAGTACTACATTATCTGGAGAATGTCTGAGAGAGACAGCAGAAGTTGAACAGCTACTGCTTTTTGTCCAAGAGCTCAGGTCACTAAATTCTTCATGCTAACGAGTTATGTGGATGGTGGTCTGGATGCAGGCATGACAGTAGGAATGATGCTATGAGCTGTTTTCTTCTATAAGCTGTACAAGGTAAACAGAAAACTGGCTAGAACTTTTAAAACTGATTGACATCAGAAAGTTGTAGCGAAAATCTTTTGAAAAACTAATATGTTTTTCCTGTCATCAAAACCCAAAAAACTGTGTTCTAAACTATTTATAAAGAAAGAAGGGAAAAAACCTCCTAAAACCAAAGAGGAGGAAAGTTTCCTTTTTCCTAAGTATCAAGAACCTTATTACACCAGTGGGCAGCCTACATGCCTACAGAGCAGAAAACATCCTGTTATCCGGAATCTTTGGTATTTATTACACAGAGAGGAAATGGAATAATTTTCAATCATGTTCATCTCAAAAGTTCCAAACATCTGTTTGCAAGGACAGCGATGCCCAGGAGCAAAGGAGACAGAACGGAGAGGCTAACAACTTGTGTTTTGGATGGGATGCTTAGACCTGTCATCCTTCTCACTGAGGCATCCCTGAAAAGATCAGGAGAAAAGACTGGTACCATTCACATGCTCTGGACAAAATATGCGGCATTGAACACATATACATTTTAACTAATTTGCCATTAAATATGAGGAATTTCATCCACCCTTGAAGGAAAGCAACCCTGCAAAACTTAGATAGATTTGGATTGAGCTGTAAAACTATTTCTCATAGTATACATTTTAAAAATTGAAATGGTTTTCTTAAATGAAGGAAGGTTTATTTTTTCAATCTGAACTAACAGTTCAACTCCAGAACTGTTAGTTAGAACTGTTCAACTATGGTGAAGCAGATTAATTACTCTTCTTTTTTCTTTTTTTTTTTCCTTTAGAAAAAGTATTTTCTGGTGTAAAAAACCCCAAACAAATGCAAGATAAATCTGTGTGGAATAAAAAAGGGCAGAGCAAACAACTTACATGCAATTCAGACAATAAAGACTTGCTCTACTAAGCTGAATAAATAAAGCAATCAGTTTTAAGAAAGAAAACTTTCTTGCCAATTACATAGATAATTTTCACCCCTAGAGAACTCATTAGTCCCAAACTGTATTGCATTCCTGTCATCAGCCAACACTACTTTTCAGTAAAGAGTTTTCACATGGCTAAAATATACATACAACTGTATTCTTCTGAAAATGTGTCAGGTGTTTTTAAGATGACAGTTTATTCAGTATTTTCTTTTCACATAGCTAATTTCCATTTGTTCTTACAGTGTAGCTATGGAGTTTAATTTTATCCAAAATGTATGTGTAGATAAAAACATACTTTGGGTACACATTGACACAAATAGCTCACCTTTGGGTATTAGCATGAATTATGAGCATCAGAAGACGTAACAGATGCTCCAGGGGCAAATTACATGACTGGAAGCATGCAGAGTGCTGTGGCTCATACATACCCAGCCCAGACTTCCAGATCACTCCTTTCTATAAGGCTCTGTGTATGAATGACAGTGCAGAGCTGGTGGTCTGCTGGCAGAAGAACTCATTCCCATATGATTTTAGAGAAGAGTGGCTATTTCAGAGCAATCTGACTCTCCAGGGATCTATAGATTGCTGTGTACATGGGATGCTGTAGTGGAAGTAATGAGGAAAGAAGAGAGATGCTGTGGTCATGACACTGCATGTACTAACTGTGACCTGCGTGTCCTTTAGTTTTAAGTGTGGGTTTCAGGCGAACAGTGAATGTCAGATTACTATGTGAATTTTTGATCATCACTCCTTTTCTCCAGGGATCCAACTTCCCCAAGGACCTCATAAAAATATTTGCCCTGTCTCAACCTTTCATTTTGTTCCTCAAAGATCCATTGAAAAGGTATCTGTATCACAGCTGCAGTCCAATGTCAGCCAAAAACAAAGTACAAAAAGTTCTGCTGAGCTGTAACTCACTGCACTAAGCTGAACAAAAGCTTCCTTCCTGAAGAATAGCAAAGGCTCTACTTCTGACAAAAGCTTGCTTTCTTTCCTAGCTCTTTAGGATTCAGCATCATGACTTCAGGGATAGCTGTAGACGTGCAGAGGTTATGTGGAGATTTCTGAGATCTAAGATACAATTCTCATTATATTTCATAAATCACTGTGCTACCAGCCTATGATACTTTTATTTCCAGGTAGAGAAATCAGCCTCCTGAGAAAAACCTTTCAGTCATCTTTGGAACTGGCATGTTGCTCTGGAGTTGTGTTCATCAAATGCACTGCTACTTTACTTTGAGATTCTTAAATTAATTCCAGGTATTATATAGATGCAAATTTACATATGGTTTTAGACTTGATGTCATTTGATATGGCCTCTGCAAACACTGCAGGTCCATTCCTGACAAATACTGGTGCTGAATTTCTAGCCAAAATCCAAGCAAGGTTTAAATGTCTTGTAAGCTCCTTCCTTGATTTCTTTGTAGAAAACATAGTAGGAAGAATATCCTATAATTTTTAAGACCGCTAAGTGCTATGATTAGGAAGAATTCTTTTGCTTCAGTTTAAACACTGGGGATATCCCTTACTGTAATGTTGATTCATGTATATGCACTTCTCTTTTCAGGCCCTTAAGTAATGGAAAGTAAAATAATTTGAAAAACTTGTTCATTTTAAACTTGTGTCAAGAGGCTAAACTATACTAAATGCAAATTTTAATCACAGAATATACTTGCATTTGTCTGACTTTATGAGGTACATGAAGAATAGAGCCTATTGAAAGCAAAGGTCATAAAAATGGATCATAAGAAATGGAGTGTTTTCCAAATGTAGCAAGGAGGCTCGTGTTTTCACAAAATTATTTGGAGGAAACAATATTGAGCGCTCATACTAGAAAAGAAATGCACAATGCAGAAATAGAATTCTGGTGTAAAGATTAATGTGGCACAAATGAAAGATTATTGTTTGAGTTAAACAAACCTCTCTTAGCCTCATCTCATAAATAACCACACATTTATTCTATCTAACAACCAATTTTCATTCTCATCATAACAATTTGAAAGTTTAAAAATGCAGTTCAAAATTTACAGTACAAAAGACAGAGGAGTTACTCTTCAAACCCATTAGTGGGGAATCACACTTAAACCAGCGCACATTTAGCACGTATTGTATTTTTCCCCACTGAGTTTATAGCATTAGAACCATTTATTTTCTTAACTGCATATGGTCTTTTGACGTGTCCTACAAGTACTTCAATCACATTAAAAAAAAAAAAAAAGGCTGAGGAAAGAATTTATATATGTAACTGAAGTTCCTCATATACGACTTTTTTCTTGTATCTGAACCACTATCAGGAGAAAACACTATCCATTCCTTATTGTGTAAAAAAGCCAGCAAAGTGTGATTAAATTTGGTAGATAGCTAGCACCAACCCAGACACTGAACCTCTGGAGGCAGGATGTGTCCCCAGAGTTCCCAGAGCTCCCAGCTTTCAATAAACATCAAGATACTTTATGAGATATTTAAATTCATGCTCACTGGGCTTTGTGCTAGAAATGCTGATATAATACTAGATGCATTAAACAATTTGTCATACTCACATAAAAGGTTGGGCATTTTATTTGCCATCCTCTTATTGAGTTTTCAGCTTGAAAATTACAGGACTTGTATAAGTACAGTCACACTGTTTTGAAGAAGGAAATGTTGTTTAAAATACTCTAGGCAAGTTATTGCTATGAAGTAATAGAGATAAAAAGCAGCAAACAAATAAAACCCTTTAAACCATACCAAACATGAAAGAAAGCAAAATGTTAGAATTAAACTGTCATTGCATGATTGCTTTTAAAGTTCACTGTCTTCATTAAATTCCCTCTGAATTTAACGACCATAATTGCCAAAACAACTTTATTTATTAAGATTTATGGTTGCATTCTACAAATAAGCACAATCTAACCATGTCATATCTAATATATATGCAGCAAAATTGACAAAAACACATACAATGGTTTTCTCCATCTCCAAATTATTGAGTTAGCTAAAATGTTCTGTTTGTAGGAAAGTTACAAAGAATTTATGGAAGGGCAATATCTAACTAGTACCTGAAGTTGTACTGGGCTGCTGATTCCAATTAATAACACTTTCTAAGTGTGTTCAAAGGCATTTAAGTAAAATGAAAGACTTCAGAAATGCATTGAAGCATTTAATGCCTAGATACTGAAGTGATAAGCCTGCTGTAACAGCCTAAAATAGGTTAGACAGATTAGACTGACAGAGAAAAACCACAGGCAAATAAAACACACAGTCAGGAGTGAAAGAGACAAATATGCTTGGAAAAAAAAAAAAAAAAACAGAGACAAAAAAGTGATGTGATTTGAAGAAAAGCTTGTGCTTGTTTATAAAAACACTGTTTTTAGTAGCATAGTTTTAAACATCATGCATGCTATAAAGGAAAGCAATTCCAGATAACACAGCTGCTCTAGATAATAGACAGGTTTTTTAAAAAGAAGAGCCCAACCTTGAGACTTTTTTTATGTAAAAGCAATTAACATTCCCTGGGAGGCATTCCATGGCATACATGTGTTACATTGAACCAGTTCCTTTTCTGACCAAATATATCAAATTCAAATAATCTGATCCTGAAAGAAATATTAGTCTGCCACAGCATTAGTATGCATAGTTGGTGGAGCAAAATAAGGAATTGTAGGTCATCTGGTGCTGTTAAAAACACCATATGACTTGTGACACCCTACCCTCTGTTTCTTTACTACTATACACAGAGCTCATGTGTAATATTTCAGTTGCAGAAAACGAGGCTCAGCTGAGATGATCCCCACCATGAACATGGTTCTTGCCTATGAGCTGATTCTGCCTCCGAGGAGAACTTCACATACTTACATAAATTAGCATATGAGAGAAAAAAAGTACCGATCTATTCTACACATAATGTTTGGTAATCCAAACAAACAAAAGGCCAAACTACAGCTGAGGTATCTGGGAGATTACATGTAGGGTTTTCCCTCTTCCTTGCACACCCACGGCAGTAATCAGGGCATAGCTGGGGAGTGATTGCTGTGTATTTATGCTGCTGTGTGTCCAGGAGGGATGATAAGAGCCCACTGAAGTTGCTGAGTAACTAAGTAAAGGTGAATTATACCTTTCTGAAGACTGACACAGTGCGTGCCACCCAGCCTTCTGGGATGTCCATTCAAAGGTGTGCTACTCCCAAGAAACTGAAGCACATAGTCCAAAGCCTGCATGCTGGCAGTTGCTGCAAAACCTGTATTGCCCATCAGTAATGAAGTGAAGCTACAGAACTTTTTTTTTTTTTTTTTCTTTTGGCATTTTCAGAACAGCTCGAATACTAATAGATAAACACCTCTAAGGTGACACTGCTGAAGTAGTATGATTACAACCAAGAAGGAGCCCCTACTGCCTATGCTGAGCAGAAATTTCACCAGCTGCCCACTGGGCCACAGACCCGGCCTGTTTTAACACTTCACCACATTCCCCAGGGCCAGGCAGCTGATCAGCTCAGCTTCAGCTAGAGAAAATCCTGTGGAGCTAGAGGTGGAAAATCTCTCACTCTGAGAGGCAGAAAGACAGAGGTTAAGAAAGTTCCCTGTCAGACAAGAAATCTACCCTTTTAACATTTTTGTACCTCCCTAATAGCAGTTCCTCCTGAATAAACTTCAGGCAGGCTGGGTCAGTGTAAACATCCTCCCCTCCCCTCTGCTGCACTGAGCCTCTCACTTATCCCCCGCCGGCAGCTGTGGCTGGGGAGGCAAACAGTGGTCATGCTGTTCTGTGCACAATGACAGACAAATAAAAGAACAAGCATGCTTGGGAGATTTAAAATCTAGAGCGGAGGGATTTCTCCGAGTTTCACCGTGTATCTGTGATCCTCCCCCTAAATGCAAGAGCTGTTTACTTCAATAAATGAAGCTCGTAATAAACATCTCTCCTCCTGTGTCTCCAGAGCCCTTAGGGAGCTCTGCAACAGCAGAGCATAGAAATTTGCAGAAAGGTGTCCCCTGATGGATTTGACTTACACTGTATCAGTTGGTATAAACCGCCCAGAAATGGGAAATGGGATGTCTCAAGACACCCATGGACTCCATCATTAAAAATCATTGCATCAAATGCACATTTGTGCTTTGTTTCAAAGAGGTGTTTGAATTCATCAAACTATTTTTGAAGCATAAAGGTCTATTTATAAGGACTTTCTGCCTTTTATACCTTCCTTATACACTCAATTCACAGATTCTCCAGTTAAGGGCACAAAAAGAACTTGTGCATTTGTTAGACAATTTAGATTTCAAAATGTCTTTTCTCACATAATACTGTCATTGAAATATATTAAGTTGAAAATACAATGAATATGTTTCTAAGTCTTGTAACTAGACCTCACATCTGCAGAGTCAGAAAAAGTATGATGGAGGACAGATTCAAAGTGTCTTGTCTCAGCAGGGTATTATAATGATACATATTGTACATGCAGAACCTTAGAAACTCTCATAAATGTACTTACAAGTAGTGAGAAGTAAGTGCTTTGTAATCTTTAATCAGCCCAACATTCAAAGCCTGCTGAAATTAGAGCAGATCTTCTTTTCAGCAGGCTTAAGGTCAGGTATTTTACATATATTTAAAAATAAACTCAGCAAAGTCATTGCTGGACCAATTCTTGTCCTTCCCCCTCATAAGGACTTATCTGCCCAGCTATTCTAAGAGTCAGGCAAGTCTCCTTTAACAATAAATACCAAGTTTTTAACTTTACAGAATCAGTCCTCAGTTAAAAGTCAGTTGAATTCCTGTTTTATCTTATGCACTGTCAGCAAAATGATTTATCTAAATCTGAACTGCAGAATTTTTATTGGTAAGATAAATGTAAAAGTCAGAAACATGGATTTTCAAATACTGTATTCACAGAGCTAGCAATTAGAAAAGCCGTTTTTGACTTTCTACTGGCACTGACAGCAAAGTCATTAAGAAGAGTTACATGAATTTTCAGGTTTTTCACGGTAATTTTTTCTGATCACATTACCAGCAATCTTAACTCTCTAAAATATCTAGTGTGCAACTTGGGGTGATGGAAATGAAAACAAATATCAAGAAGGATGTAAAATATCCCCAGCATAGTAATTCTAATGCTTATTTACAAAGATATTTTAGCTCTTTTTCTGCTTATCAGCTCAACGCTTCAAAAAGGTGGTGATTCCAGTACAGTTAGTAATAACTATCTGATTGCATTGTGTAATTGGGATTGGACATGGATCCAACACACTCTGGAAGGAATCTGAATGCCATTTGGATAATCTAGATAGATGTGTTACACCACTATGCCAGCTCCCACAGCAATCATATACAAAATCTCTATTATTATCCATGGTAATGTGATAGCTGTTGCTTCATCTTGAAAATAAAAACAACAAAAAAGGGGTTTAAAGTCTTCAGTATTTAGAAGACGGAGGTAATGCCTACACAACAAAAACTGCAAAATCATTGAGATGAGCTAGAATATTATAGGAGCTGATCAAACAAAACTAAGCAACACTTTCCTGAAAAAAGGTGGGCAAATTACTTACCTGAACAGATAAAATGTAAGGCACACCAAACACATTATCTCACTTAAATTATATGCATTCACACACCCACACATAGATTTTAAAAGCATGTTCTATATGAGGTTATTATACATAAAGGCATATAATAAAAAAGTAAAATAGGAATTACTAATTTCATATGTGTTTAGTCACTTTGTCAGTTATGCCATAACTGTAAAACCTTTTTTTGTAAAGGTTTTACATAACTGTAAAACCTTTACAAAAAAACCCTTTGTCAGTTATGCCATAACTGTAAAACCTTGCAAATAAATGGTTTCTTACAAGAATATAAAGAATAAAAGGTCTTAAAACAAAAACCCAAAAAATCCTCAAAGTGAAAGTTATGCCATAACTGTAAAACCTTTTTTTGTAAAACCAAAAACCCAAAAAATCCTCAAAGTGAGAATAAATAAAAATACCAAGATTAGGGAATACCCCACAAAACAAACTTCTTAGTGGCTTTTATTCTATTTATTAAATATTAAAGGAGGAATTAAGCTATACAAAACATTAAATATAGTAATCCTTTGCTATGTAGTTCATGCACAACAAGGCTAGTGACTCATAAAAGACCTGAAAGCATCTTCGGCAGGATTTTATCCTCAGAATCCTGTAACAACTCACTGTGCATTGTATGAATGTGAAAGGACAAAAAAAGCAAAATTTACCCTAGTACAGTTTATTAACTCAGCAGATTTTTCACTGATGGAAGAAGTGAGCCTTGTATCTTGCATTATTATTGATTATATTATCATCATATACTTAGTATCACTTCCTTTAGCAATGACAGTGTGGTTAATATCACAAACAAGCAAGAACTGTACTGCTCTAATTTTCCACCAAAGGGCAACTTTGAACTGCTGGTAGATTTTTACCTTCTATACATGTTTGTGCTTGAGTCAGGCCTTTGGGCAGTACAGGAGGTCAGGTAAAGATAAATGTTGTTTTGTCTAGTGTCAGTAACGAATAAGAAATCACCTTGGCTTTAATTCCTCCCTGAGCCTTTGGAGGATATGGGAGGTGATGAGAAACAAGTTCTTGATCCCCTCTTCTTGACCTCAGCCCCCTAACCAAGCACTTATGAGGCAGCTGGAATCTGTGTCACTGATGAGGATGAACGCATGCCTCTTTTCTGTTGATTGCTCCTGCTTCTGCCCTTCTCCTGTACCCAGCACAGCCCTAAGGACACCAGTGCCACATTTTGAGTTGGAGGGAATTGGTTGAGATTCTTTGGCTTTTCGTGAATAACATTTCAATTACCACAGCTGTTAACAGGGAGAGGTACCCCATGTATATTTATTATTACCATTGAAAAACTGACACATTATATTAAAGTGAGACTAGATTTTGTTTCTGTTAGCATGACTAACACTTTTTTACTTTTGATTTTAATTTTGCCTTCCACTCAAAAAATTTTTAGAAACTTTTGTGTTTCAAGAACAATCTTCTCTGATCTCCAGTTAAGTTATGGCACTCTTGACATTCGTATGATACAATACAGACTGAGTACAGCTCTTTGTTTGAAAATCTCTACTGGCTGCATCTTCCTACAGTTTTGTTTACCATCTAACATACTCAAAATTCTGTCTCTGGTTTCCTGAGATACTTCTCGACTGGGGATTTGATCTTGAAACACATATACAACTTTCTTTAATTTGCTAAAAGGCACTGTCTGTAGAATTGGCGTCAGTGCTGTAAAATGTTCTGCAAATGCAGAGAGCAAGGCACATGGGATCTGGCTGTGACAGTACACTTTTGAAGTTATGGTTCATATAAACATTGTCTGTAATCAAAACACTAAATCAGATAATAAAAATAATAAGTGTCTCTTCTACTGACAAATAATAATTAAAATGAATCTTTTTTCCTTTTGACATTTTAGCATATATTCTCCTGAAAATCTGAAATGATGGATAATTCCACTTTTGCTGCTTTTTTTTTTTTTTTTTAATACAGCTTCTTCACTCCTTGCATCACTTTCTACAATCCTTATCATCCCTCTTTTCCTATAATACTCAAAAATGTCATCTCAGGATAACCTTTTGCTTGCCCTTTTTAGCAGATAAATATCCTCTAAAGAAATCAAACTTATATTTTCCAATTTCCCACTTTGAAATAATCAAGAGTAGAAAATATACAAAGAAATACTGTCATGTTTCTTGTTCTTGAGCTCAAACCACTAAATTATCATTTGACCCATTTTAATAATTCAAAACGATATTTTTCTTTTAATCTTAAAAATGTCAATTAAATACTATCAGTTGTAATGATAGTCCACTGCCTTTGATGAAAATTATTCATTTAGAAATGCAGACCCATTTTAATGCATTTATTAATGATATCCTTTAAAAATTAATAAAGAAATGAGTAGATTTAATACCTCCAAATACTAAAAGTGAAAAGTGAAAAGAGGGTATCAGTGTCAGTGGTAATATCTGCAAATAGATCTGATTGGGCCCATAAGGTCAGTCCAAATGGGTCTGGTCCTGCTTCATTCCTTATTTTAATGTCTGGAAGATATGGAAGAATGCTGTTTAAAGTACTACCTTTAGAAATGGTAGAAGTCAGGGGTTGCTTGGGACAAATGACCACTGCTGGCTCACTGTACTGAATATAGCCTTCTAAAAACCTAGCTGGGAAAAACAAAACAAAACAAAACAAAGGGGAAAAAAAAAAAGAGATGGAGGGAGCAGGAAGGTTAAAAGTAGCAAAATTTTGATTTAGAAATAAAAATAATTCCGACAAAATAAGGAAGTCATTTACATATTTTAAAACTATTTATGAAAGGCACAAATAAAACTATATACAAATGTTCATTATGTGTCTCTTCCTATCTCCTCCACTCCAACTGACTTCAAGGCTTTTTTTGAAATTTCCAACATCTCTGCAATGGAATTCTTGAGCTGCCTTATTTGCCACAGGACTGATTCATGTTCATGACACGAATCAGCTCTCTGGAATTTCTAGCTGTATACAAATGAAATTAGTTTCTTCCAAAGCCATTGAAACTTCTTTGAGTATTTCCTTGACTTTTCTCTGGATCTGGCCAAATGTAGCAAGAACTTCCTAGATAACCACAGTTTCTTGGCAACTGTAGATGATTAAATAAATAAATATAAAAGTATAGATGTACTTTCTGTTGAGTGTAGTTCAGAACTTTCCTCCCCAAAAAAATATAACCTTGAACATAACTTCCCAGTGGGGAAGACTGGAGAAGTAAAACTTAAGAATAGATAGGAGACACAGAAGTTGGACTGATTTTAACTTGCTGTTGCAATAATTTTCCAGTATTTTGGTTTGATTTCCTGACACAGGAATTTCTTTTAACACAGCACTTTCTGGAAAATGCCATAGGACAGTACTGACACCTGAAATAACGAAAAAATGAAAACAGACTTCTGTATCATATATGAAACTAAGACAAATGAGTAAGGGTGGGACATAAGTAGTACTTTTTGAAAGATCCTAATATAGATGTCACTCAGCAGACCCATCATGGTGGTCACATGTTAAAAGAATCTTCTGCTATCAAGATCTGTATCTTTGTTCAGGAATTTAAATGTGAGGAACAAGGAAAAAAATAAAACCCACATCAACATTCCAATGTTTAGTAACATTCTTCAGTCAGGAGTAGACATAACATAAGCACCTGTACTTCTTCATCTGGACCATGTGGGACTGGCCAAAAAGATGAGATATCATAGAAAGCATCACTGAACTAAATTAAAATAAATTAAATATTGAAGGAGTTCAAGTATTTGGAAAACATTACATATGTGCATACAATGATTGAAAAAAAAACCATCTTAAATCTTCTATGTATTTAGAGTATTTGACAATTTAAAAAATCTCCAGTTTCAAAGTTTGAAGTGCATAGATGTACTAGACTTCATGATAAAGTATATGATGACTCCAACCAAGGCTGTCCCCTTGAAATGACAAATAATGCAGAACACTCATAATGTTTTCATTTATCTCTTTCAGTTTACCTGCACCCTGAAAGTCAGAATGTCAAATTAGGAAAACCTTATGCAGAGTGACCTGTGCATCAAATGAGTCTATCACTTCCTCCTTCCCACTTAAAATAAATAAACAAATAAAAACCCCAAAAACAAAACAAAAAAAAAAAAACACACCAAACTTCTGATAAACAACTTAAATTGATTTTCAGTTAATGCAGATGCAAGCAGACACTATTTTTAGCAAGAACTCCTTGTCCTAGACTCCCAGACTCTGAGACTGAAGCCAGGCCCAAGCTTATTCAAAGTGACTACTGATAATCCTTTGAATTAGTGGAAACTTAGAAATGCTGGTTTTAACACATTTGGATCCTTAACTCACCCAAACATAGAAAGGTAAAAGTTTTAATGTTTGGTTAGCATTTTGAAATCCTGGAAACAGAAAGGAATGTATGGACAGTACCCAGAACCTTATCTAGAAAAGTGCAACCACAGCCCCACAGCCCTACTGCTGCTCCTAAAATAAAGGGTGATTCAGGTGGCTGCAGCACTGGGCTCCCTCTGAAATCAAGTACTTGCATAGTCAGGCTGGGAAAGACATTTAAATGACTTCATTCCAATGACTTAATGGGGCATAGACTCCTAAATACTTTTGTGGGCAAGACCTGTAGTGCAGAGTCTGCCTAACCTTAGATATCACTAACTCTGCCCATTGACTTCATAGGCAGCCCTGGGGAGCTGGATGTCTGAAAGCTTACTGCTGTTTCAAATCTAAACTAGGTATGTAAAAGTAGATGCCCTGACTTTTGCTTCAGTGGTTCTAATGAGATAAGAGAAAAAGAAAGTAGTCTGGCTCCAACATTCATTATGATTTTATGTAAATTATTTTAAGCAGGGATTCTTGCCCTCCAGTGCACAAGGATCCCAAAGCTGATCTACTTTTTAAAGCTAGTTTAGGAAACTTTCAAAGATTTTGCAAGTCAACTTTATATTTGCTTGGAAATATGCAATGATGGTAGGTGTGTGTGTTCCAGCATCATGAAAAGCACCTTTAAATACCTTAGTGTTCTTTTATCCATTTACCTTTCCATTCTTGCTTTATAGAAACAGTACATTCTCTCACTGTGAAAAAATACTGGAGATTTATTTATTCAGGTAAGATTTTTTGCAACATTTATAGGCTAATTGTCTACATAGTTTTTTGAAATGTAATTAAAAAGGCTCTAAAAAGAACTACATATGGAACTGCCTAAAGAAAAAAATCAGAAACAATTGTGGTGATGGATGCTAAGGAACAAAAATTAGGAAGTATTAGCTTGCATGGGATTTCACAGACATTTCTACAGAACTCCACTCTTTGTACTGATTTTTGAGAATTTTGTCATAAAGGTAGATCCTTGAAATTTTCTCATCATCATGCCTGAATGAGCTCTCAAATTACAAACATATGCATATCTACTAGAAAGCATTCTCCTGAGGCTGAAGTTCTGGCATCCGGCTTAGTCAGGAAAGGAAACCATAGAAAAGAGAAATGATAGTCCTGAATCCTAAAAGGTTACTGTTCTCAGTAAGAAATCTCAGCTATTTACAGCACCAGGCACAAAAAAAGATACCAAACAGCTGCCCCTAGCCAAAATGAGGAACACATCTGGATTTGATATTCATTCCTTTTCCAGCAAATGGCTGTACCAAGTTAGAATTTTCAACATGTCTATCACTTTACATACATAGATTTAATTTAATTTAAAACAAGGCTCACTGTATAAATGCATTGCATCTTCAAAGAGAAGCTTCCTCAAAATCATAGCATGAGAGCTTCCCGTGGTTTCCATGGAAATGACCTTTCACTATTTCCATGGTAATGGATCTAGTTTTATATATTTCTCTTTTATGAGACTTTATTATACCAACAAAGCTACCATCCAGAATATAGTCCTTAACTTATGGATGTGAACTCACTGAGAGAAATTATCTGGTTCCCAAGCCCCATGGGCACACTAAGCTTTTGTATGTCTTTTTAGTATTGTGCAACAGACTTTTGAGAATGATCACCTATTGCAAATTGTCAGGAGAGAAATGCTGACATATTTTGCTCATTTCTGTTTCTAAAGGAGTCTCTGGATTCATCTGCTGCAGTCTTTTCCAGACTGCTCTACTGCTCCCAAAGGCAGAACAGCTGGAAAAAAAAAATAGAATGGATTGAGAGCTCAGAGTCTTCTATAAATTCCAGGCTGTTGATCATATCCTGCTGTGAAATAAATATTTTCTAGGGCATTTATTGAAAATCTATAGACCTTTGAAATTATGTAGGCTTGTTGATCTTTCTTTTAGAATTTATACTTGAAATTGTTTTTCCCTTTCCTGTTTCTTTTTTCTTTCTTTTTTTTTTTTTTTTTTTCTTTGTAGTTGTTATGGTCATTGTTGATGTCATTGAAAGCTAAAATCTTCTTTACCCTGGAGACAAAATGAATGGAAGCAGTGGATTCAAATATATAAAACTGAGAGCATCAGAACAACCAAGGTATCCCAGTCCCCAGCATCCTTGACACTCAGCTAGACGTATGGTGTTAAGTGCTTTAAGGTGTTATGGAGATGGAGCTTGGATAGGATGGTGCTGCCACTGAGGTTCACAGATAAAAATCCATACCGTTTAGAGTAATGTTCTAGTAAGGTGCAGTTTGGAAGGAAATAAAAAAAAAAAAAATGTATATTTCACTAAAGCTTCTTCCATCTCTGTCACAAGATCTAGGGTTGAATAATAAAGTAAACCCCCTCCCATCCACAAAAAGTAAACAAATTAAATCTATGACAAAACCATTAGAGAAGTGCAAATCCCTCAGAGAATGAGAAAAACACATAAACCTGATTGAGCAATTTAGTCTGACTCATGTCTAATTGGTGATGATGCATAAGAAAGGAAGAATTCATGCCTGTCATTCAGGTTTGAGTTTTCTCGGCTAGCCCCTAGAAAAATGCCATTTAGAATAAGTTAGACATGAGACAGACACAGGTGGCTGTAAGACAATGTTTGCATGCAGCAAAGGTAAAAAAGCCACTTTCCAGCACGAAATTTAATTTTAATACTCTTTTTTTTAAACTAAAAATAGGTCAAAATAGAGCTCTTGCTCTTAGAATTGTTCTAACTCCTTCATCTGCTTCAAAGGAGATAATGACCAACATATAAATTAATTGTCATTAAGTAGTCAAATGGTATAAAAGCATATATATTACTTTACATTACTTTTAAAGAATATCTAAAATGCTAGGATCATCAATTATGCTTTTTGTTAAGGTCCTACAATGACACTGACTATCCAGGCTTCAGCCTGCTATCACTGAAAACATTCTACTCCATTTAATTCTATTCCTTGCACATTTCTAAATTAAGAGCACTGCAAGTAATGACTTTTATTCTACATATAGAACTCAAGCCTTGTCAGAGAAATATTGGGGCTGGAAACACTTAGACAGAACATTCAAAGAAATATAATGTCTGAAAAACCAGACATCATCTAGCTTTAAATCTCCACAGGGTTCGTGTTTACACATGAGCTACTGACATTTAGGGTTACATTCATAGGACTGATTTTGGCCACTTACTTCAGAATGAAATTAGATCAATCAGTGGCCCCAAATTGTTTGTTTATCTCCACTAACTATAATGGGTGTCTAGGTGATTAGATCATTCAGTCAAATGAATTTAATCCAAGACAATTGCAGGCAACTGACAATACTAAAGGATAGCATTTCTTTTTCTAGAACAATTTCTCTTACACAGCATTTTTGTGTCACTAGTTCTTTAGTGAAAATGCTTAAAAGAGTTTCTGAAATTATTTTTTTAGTGAAGCTCATATCTTTATTGATAATCATAGATCTTTATTTTATCTTTCTTTTTTCCCCTCAAAATTCTTGAAATAGTCTTGTTTAAAGAAGGCTCAAAGCCTTTCACTTAAGTGAAGTATTTGCTTTTGGCAACCAGCTATTTTTGTATATGACAGTGGATTAGTTTTTCTCTTAAATAATGCTGATTTCCCATTTATTCCCACTGTAGCTTGACATTCTTGTCACACTTACAAAGACAGACTACCCAGTTTCTTGTCATCGTCTATAGCAAAGATGTTTACAGTGGTACCTATAAAAGCATTTGGATCAGGACAGTAATATACTGCTTCCGATTTTAAAGGTATAACTCTAAGTGATGTCAACATTTACCTCCAACAAGGTAATACTCTGCCATCTTGAAAAAGGACTACACCAGCAAAAGTAATTATCTAAGAAAGAATATTAATTAGAAAAGAAAAAAAAATCAATAATTTTGCAAGCCTGGAGAGACTGGGCCAGCATAAGAGAAGACAAAAAAAACCCCTCAAACAAACCCATAACTAAAACCCAAAAAAAAAAGCCATGTCAAAATACTTTGAAAAAAAAAAAGCATAAAAACACAAAGAAGCACAGAGACTTAACACTGTTGAAGCTTTATTACTGTACCCCTGTGGCATACAGGTATGCCACCACAGAGTGGTGTACTGTTGAAGCTTTATTACTGTACCCCTGTGGCATACAGGTCCACCACAGAGTGGTGCCCTGCCAGAGACTTCTACAAAAAGAAGCACATCAATGGCAGAAATAATTGACTTAAAAGTACACCTGGAGAAAAATACCAATGGTACTGGTTGTAAAATGATGTCTCAAAGTTCTGTCATTGAAGCACACACAATTGCAGCTCCTTCCACCTCTTTCTCCCATGTAGGGAGAAAGCAGTGGCATTACTGTCTGCAAAGGAAAATTTGCCTTGGTGCTGCAAGCGGGCCCTGTGGTTACCCCCTCTAACCAAGGAATGCATGGTCTTCTGGCATGAAATGAGGGTTGTTTCTGTGATCTCTGAGTAAGCCTTTGGACAGGCCAGTTTGAAGAAGCTCAAGAAGGAAAATATTTTCCAAACCACCCATAATGCTACTGTCAGGCATATTGCTGTGTACTGTCAGACCAAAAAAGTAATATTTCTGACAGCAAAATGAGCTCTTACATTATTTTGCAATTAACGTATGTTCCAAATGATAGATTATTTTCAAGCATTTAGCATTAAAATAAAAAACTAAAGGCAAAAGGATGGATGATGTGACACTTCTGGAATAGGATTCACTGGTATAATCTTTCTATACTCTATTTTCTGATCCATCTAAATAGCTTTGTAGCTGGTTAAAGCATGCCCTGTTCCTCCCAGCTGTAGGAACTGTCATAGCCATTTGGATTCAGGAAAGGATTATGTTCTCCTCTGCTTTTAATTACCATCTTTCTGGCCATAGTCAAAGCAATACTTGAGCAATTTCTGTTTAACGTTTCGCATCTATCTGAATTGTAATCCACCCACTCCTTTTGATAAGACATTGAGTAGTGACCTGAAAATAGTGTTGCAAAGAAGTTTGAGAAAGAACCTGGCGGGGGAGAAAAATTGCAAGGTTAAAGATCTGATAACCACTGGTTACTAATTTAAACTGCTAATGGTCTAATGGAGCTGGAGCTAAGACTCCTATTGATTAGCTGAGGTTCGCAAAACATTCACTCCCAAATATAACTTGCTGTATATAGTTACATTTACAAGGCAAACAAGCTAAAAAAAGAAAAGCAACTCTGCCACACAGTAGTGGCAATGAACGCAGTAGCTGTGAAGCTCTGTGATGGGATATGACATGCATTTCTTCATACATTTACATTTTAAAGTTTTAATGAAAGCATATTGTCAGGGAATGCCAAGCCCACTACGTGTTTTCCCTTTGCAGTGCAGTGACAGGATCCTGCTTCATGTTGCAAACAAGAAAACATTTTGTATTAAATGGGGAGTGAATATGCAAAAATGAAATTGAACAAGTTCCTACAGCAAATCTGCTCCCCATCAGAAATATAAGGGAAAGCCTTTTTCAAAGACAAAATCATTTCACTCTTTTTCTTATGAAGCAGGTTCTTATCACATGTTTAAATGCTGGCTGTTGGGAAATTTTCTCTGTCTTCAAGAAAGCTGCAGAGATGCTAGAGCACTTCCTGAGACTTCATCTGCAAAATAATTTCTTCTGTTAAGAAAATAAAGTTGAAATTAATTCATGCATGTAGAAATAACTGACTGAGTCAGACTGTTAAATGCCTTTTAATATCTAACTTCGTGGATTGATGGTATCAATTGATATACAAAAACCTGCAAAACTTAAAAAATGTAACATTCATAAAATCAAAATAAGATTTAATTTAGAGCTCTTCCTGTAGGGTATTGGTTTTGAGTTTATTTATGTTCAAAAACGAATTAAATTGTCCCCGTAAGTCCATAATAATGTGCTTTTTCTTTTTTTTTGCTTTGATGATGGCTATCAATTATGAGATTTTAGTTTATTTTGGCCATAATCTATCTCTCACTAAGCTAAAAAAAAGGCATGTTGATGTATCATATTCAGTATGACTAAATGGCCTAGAAACTGGCACTCATCAGTCTCATGCATGGCTCTTAAAAATCCCAATACAGGAAGTCTGTCCTACTTAAGGAAAGTTACCATATCCTCATTCAACAACCTCTTTGGTTTTACCACCATTTTACCAAGTTATTGCAGTATTGAAAGGCTTTATTAAATGAAACTTAGGAAGGCACTTCTACTTATGGACACCAGGGATCATTTTTCTGTCACAGACATCAAATTATTTAAAAATGAACACAGGATCCCTGAACCTCAGGAAACGTCAAATTCTGCACAAGAGGAATCCATCCGTCCAGCATGGATGACACAACCCCTGGCACACCAATGAGCACCTAAAAGTGCACTGTACAACACTGAGACTAACAGGCCCCTCTCAGATTTAACTGCCAGCTAATATGGGCCTGGGTTACCTAATCACGTTGCAGATTAGTCTAATAACTTAACTTTGGCAGTAGTACTGCAATAAAAAGATTCATAATGGAAAAGGTGACGATGTGAACCTTAGCGGAAAGACACAAAACCATACATCAGGAGACAATTATGGGTCCCAAGTACTGCAAGCCAAGCAGGTGATGACTATCATCAAACCTGTCAACAGGCAGTGTGCCAGCTTGCAATCCTGATGACAGTGAGTGCTTTGTTTATTCTGTTGTGAGTAATATTGGTGTGCTATTTCTGGTCTCTGGCCATATTTGCAAGAAAAGTGCAGGATCCTACCTCCTTTTGGTCATCAGTGTTTCCTCAGACGTGAACACTTGAACATCCGTTCCCATTTCAAGAATTAAAAGTGAAAATCATTCTCATTTGGAGCATCAGCTTCACCATAATTGAGTGTTGAGTTAGCCCCATAGCAGATCTTTAATGAGATAAATGTTATTACAGATTGTTAAAAAATAGTTGAGTATGGTGAAACTATCTCTCTGCAGAGATCTGAGGGCTCTCTTTAGAGCCCGAATTTCAGGTTCTTTTCGAAGACAATTCAAAACTGTTCTTCGGTCTTTAAAGAAGGAGTAACTCAGAAAGAAAGATCTGATTTTCTGTATGAATAGCACCATTAAAGTTAACGCATTTTGTAAGTAAAGTATTCAGCTGAGTATTATCTGCCATTAAGATAATTAGGTCTAATTTTGCCTTGGACTTTAGTTGAAGCTTTGCAGTGGGAAATAATTTCTAGAAGTTTTACCTATTTAAACAGACAAGTTAAATAGGGGATTTTGAAAGACATTTCTAGCTCATTCTCAAATCAGATTTACTTGACATCAGAATTACATTTTTAATGTGCAAAACTCTAGCTTAACCATTGTTAAGGAGCTATATTGGGACTTCTGAATGGAAACTATCAAGCTATATATGTCTTCAGATATGCAGATATCCAGTGCCAGTGAAAGCATCTTGAAAAATTACTATCTCATGATAAAATAGGTATATCATACGGAGTTGTCAAACATGTAAAAAAATGACCTAAAACTGTGCCACTAGCAATTTTCACAGTCACTATGTTAAATGCTTTTTAAGACTTCATCTATAAAATTAGAAGCCAAATCCTCTTTTGATTAAATAAACAGCTAAACAGTAGTCATTTCATGGGGAATAAGACTGTTTTTTCCTCAAAAGAAAAATTATACTATCCTCTTGCTTAACCTTTTTAGTCATTGCTAAACATACAGGTAAATATAACTTCTATATCTGAGCAAAACAATTGTCACTGTTTTTTCCAGATGAAGAAGGTCAGACACAAAAAAAGTAATTGTTATTCCAAGCTTCACAGGGCTCAATTACCTCTTTACTCAGGCAAATTCCCCACTGATGCCACCAATATTTTTACCTCAATTACTACCAAATCATCCAATAATAGCAATAAAAACAAAAGACATAGGATTTCAGAATAAAACTGAAAGCTTGCAATGTATTTGACTGCGTACTAGACCACTGCATCTTTCTCCAGCATTGCCATACTTCCTTTTGTTTTCATTGCGAGTTATAAACCAGATTTTTGGATTTTTGGATTATTTTTTTCTAAAATATGCATGTTTTTCTCTATGTTTTCCTCACTATTTCATCCAATTTATTCTGTATTGTCTCCTCGATTGGGCTGATATACAAATTGAGATATATTTTGTCTCACCCTTGAAGTCCAATACATTGTTGAACCCACACTGAATCTCCAGCAGAAATTACAGAAGTGCCAGGAGACACTGTGCTCACTGGAGTAGCCTAATTTACTCTGAAGTAAATGGAATTACAGTACTTTGTGACAGGGCACACCTGATTTAAATTGTGATGATGTTAAACACAGATTTACACATATTTGAGGAATGTGGAACTTAGTCAAGAGAGCTGTTTAAAAGGATTTGAACAAGAAAATTCAACACAAAGCCTCAACATTGTACAAAAGAACTTCTGAAACTTTATTGTGAATTTTAAAGTACATTTAGAAAGGATCTCATCCTTCATATCATTAATTAAAAATAAATTTAAAGAAATCCACATACTAGTAGTTTGAGCAAAGTTCAGTACAGACTTTTTGAAGTCACAATATATACATTGCATGAGAGTGCAATAAGCTTCCAATTACATTAGGTATATATTTCTAAAATAAAGAGCTTTGATTTGACATGTGTGAGAGGCATACTGTTTACAATGAAAACATTTTACAAAATATAGCAAAGGAAAAATGGAATTTAATACATATTGAATGTACAACTACTTTATATTTTTTTAGGTAATTCTTTACTCAAAGCGTACAAAAGTCCATTTTTAAAGGACACCTGTTCATTTGCACTGTCCAATACTGATTAGAAATTATAGTTTTAAAGATTCATTACTATACATATCAGTGAATTCTTATTCAACTCCATAGCCACTACAATGAAGAAAATATTACAGAACCATTGACAGCATCTTCTTCTCTCCTAAACTATGCATAGATAAATACATAGCAATGGTGCCTATTACTACAATAAAAGTGAAACATTTCACCTGATTTTTTGCAACTATTCTTTGCATAAATATAATGCATTGTATATATATATATATATATTCGTTTATTTAACAATCAACTGATTGCTTATTTTAACACTCAGTAACATACAGAAGCACATACACTGCTATCCTTAAATATTTTCCACTCTGTAGTGGCTCATAAGGTTCAAAAAATCAACACTGTAAATTTGTAATTCTCAATCTGGGGAAAGAATATCCCTCAGATGGACTGGTACTACTTATACAAGTTAAAACCGTATTATGAATCCATAGTGTTCACCTCCGAAATACATAACAGGAGTAATATAGTATACTGTGGCTACTAACTACTGCATAATCATTATATAGGAAATCGTCACACCAACTGTTTTACACTTATGATTACTCATTACATTATATCACACACAGACCAAAACTTTCCCAACAGATGGATCTCCTTTTCTACAGTTTTTCATGTTTTAGAGAAAAATCATCACACAGTGACAATGTTACGTCTGGGGAAGTATGCAAAATGTGTTTCCTTTTTCAGAACAAAAGAGTAAGAAGTAAACTACTAATTATTTTACAATCAGGATGTAGAATTAAATCTTTAAAGAGAAAGTCGAGTTTTCAGCACTGCAATTAAAGAAATTACGTACTGGGGGTGTGGGACTGTCACTCAAAACTGTGTGAAAAGCACACCAGAAAATTAGTTAGCCAATAATGAATTAAAAGTTGCACTTCCCTTTCAAATGGAGCACAGTAGGGTTATGTGATTGGTGTCCAACCACTCTGCAATGTGTTATCTGAACAGCTCAAAGTATTTGCAAAGGACAAGACAGCTTTGCATTCATTACTGCCGAATAAAAGGAATATGCTGAAATGTGTAATGACCGATGGCGGATTTTTAACAACCACCAAGGATGTCTGGGACATTCACACTTGCAGAAGAGAGCACATTTTTCCTTTTCAGGGTGGACAAAAGCCCATCCTCCATGGATTTGCAAAAAACCACCCTACATGGATTTGCTTACCTACTTTCTCTTTTAGCCAAAGTTAAAATCAAGTTTCTTGCACCAAAGAGCTTTACTGCCTTTCCAGTATAGCTGTCTCTTCTATGGAGAAAAAAAAGTACTCTCTGCAAAACACTACCTGTAGCACTGATCACTTGGAGGGCAGACATTGCAGTTCAGATGCAAACAACTTTGCACTACTCACCCTAGAACCCCTCTTTGCTTTTTCCTGCTAAATGTAGTAGACTAGGCTTTCAGCTGTGATCCCTGTTAACAGCAGGAAGAAATACCAATAATTTTGCAGATCCACATGACATTTTTCACTTTTGCTGTCCATTAAGCCACCAGAAACTTCACGGTGACAAGCTATAAAAAAAATGCACCACAATTTTGCCTAATATCCATGCAAGAAGAGCACAGCAAGCCCACTGACTTCAGTCATGCTACACTTGCCTGTCCACCACATGCAACAGCACAAAGGTGAGACTGAACTGCCTCGGGAACCTGACGGGAACAGAAACAAGAAATCCCTGGCGTGGCTCCTGGAGATGAGACAGGTTTAATGGCATGCTGACAGCCTGTACTTTAAGATTTTCTCTTAAAATAACAAGTATAGAAAAGGAGACCAAACCAAAAACCCCAAAACAACAACAACAACAACAACAAAAACAAAAAAAAAAACCCAAACCAAACCAAACAAACAAAAAAACAAAACAAACCAAAAAGAAAAAAAAAACACAAAAAACACTTCAAAAACCAGAAGCTTTACCAGTCAGAAACCTGCCCAGCTTTACTGTATTTGAGTGTCACTTTAGGTTAAAAAGAAATCTTTTAGCTTACATTATGTGGCATATTTTTTTCTCTATTTCTGTTTTAAATACACAAAATAGCCCACCCCTTTCTTTGATATCTTCAAAGAGAGTAACTGAAGCCTTCCAGGATTCTTGACAGCTTAAGTATACAGTAGGAATAGTTGACAATTACATTAGCTTTTCCCAGTGTGCAGAAAGGATGGCTAATGGAATTAATGAATCGTTTGCTGTTCCACTAGTCAAAAGTCTAAATAACAACATGACCTTCAGTCAATGCTGCTGAAGAAACATTTCCTTAAACAATTCACAATCAGTGAGAGATGACCCCAGATTGCAACTGTGTGTATATGATTTCTTTGCTTTCTGCTTTAATTTACTCTTTCTTGTGTAGACCTACATAAAGTTTAACTGTTTGCACCAGTTGCTATTTTCCCTAATGACTGTTTATAGCAAACAGGGAGGAAAAGTACCATGATTTAAAGGTTAAGTCAGCTACTATGAACACAACATCAAGCTAAAATTTCCATGAAGCCAAAAAAATGCTCCCTAGTTTCTATTTTTCTTAGAGAGGTAATAAAAAAATGTTTATTGTATATTAAGTTCCTTTTCAAATAAAAGAGAGTTTTAAAAATAAAGATGAATAATTATCTTCTTCCTTCTCCTTGTTTCTATTTCATGTAAAATCCACTGCCACCAGTGGTGGGATTTTTGGTTTAAACCAGTGTGAAAAGAAATCAAGCATCTGTTAACAAAATGCTATGTTTCCAACTGCTTGTGTTTCATAGTGCTAAACATTTTGTTAAAAAAACATTAATATCCCATAAGAATTCAGGGCTAGGACTGCTGTTGTTTTGAAATAGTATTTATCAGAGGGATAGTGGGAGTTAACATCAGATCAGCTCATGAATGCAGACAAAACAATTTTTATATGTTTGTGGGTTTTTTTTTTTTTTTTTTTTTTGTTGTTTTTTTTTTAAGTTCTAAAGCTGAAAACAGTGTTCCTAACAGAAACTGTATTCCTTAATTAACTTTGAAGAGAAGGGTTGGACTAACCCTACATTTTTAATCTTTTTTAGGATTTAGTTTAGCAGGATAAGAGGTTATAGTGGAGTAAAAAATGATTTAGTACAGTGCCTACAATCCACTGATGCTTAATATAGTTGATCATCAAAATACTTAAAATGATAGTATTAAGTGATTTATGCAGTTGATGACATGAATGTTTATGACAGCCTCAGCCTCATAGTTGCATCTGCTTGACTTTCACCCACTTTATTTGAAGACATGCATGTGTAAAGATCAGTAGCAATTGCCAATTTGCCTGATGTACCACATCAGGATACAAAAACTGCTACAGATTTTCCCCCTCAGGTGCAATTTTGTCATACTCCATTAATCCTTTCAATCCTCCCCCAATCCTGTGGACTTGTTATTTAGTAATCCCTGATTGTTGTGGTGAAGGAACATTAGAAAGTCCCTGCTGTCTGCAAGGCAGAAAATTACAATGGTCGTCTATTAAATTTGGCTCTCACAGTGCCCCCTTGGATCAAGCCTGCTTGTCACAAACACAACCAGTGGCCATAACGTCAGGACAAATTATCACCAATTTCCAAAATGTCAATTTTAAACTAATTTTGTGTCTCGCAATGTCGCCTCTTCAGCACCCAGACAAAGGCTGTATTTTTAAGGAGGGAGAGAAAAATCTTAAATCAACACATCACATAGGGTAGCTTCATTTACTTATGCATGTCAGGTTTTCAGTTTTCAATTCCCAACCGGGAACTCTCCCACATGATTGCAACCCATTGTGCAACTGAACAACTTGGCTTTCTTCCACTTGAGACAGTTAAAGAGCGATTACTGGGAGCATTCCTTTCCAGGGCTGCTCTTGTTAAATACAGCGTTCTGTGTAAACACCAGCGTTTTTCTTTTTAATTCAGCATTTTTACACTGCAAAGTAATCTATCTGCCTGGATCTTCTCTCTCTCTCTCTCATATGCACACAACTGCAGGATTTCTATCTCTGATCATGTATATCCCTATCATATTTTTCCCATACAGACAGAAGTCAAATTTATCTACTTTTTAGGAAAAACAAAAAAAGTAAAAAAACCCAGCCTTTCATCAGCTTGATTAATTTAAAGCTGTAAACCTTGGTTTAATTCTACTGACATGAAAAAGTAAAAGCTACAAGATCCCAGTCAGGATTTGTGATTGATTATCTAGTGAAGCCTTTAAACAAAAGCTTGTTTGCTCATTAGTTGCACTAAGGTCTTTAGTGACATATACAACCACAACCTTTAATTAAGAAAAAAATTACTAAATATTTAGATATTTTAATTCTGAAAGAGGAAATAAATAAGCAAATAAATAAATTTAAAAAAAAACACACAAACAAACAAAACCAAACAGCCAAAGCTTTATAATCAACCACAAAACAGAGGAAAATTTAAAATAAAGCTCTTCTTAAGTAACTGAGATATTTATTGTTGTAGCATTTTATTTCTCAGATCTGACTTGTCTTTTGGAAGCACTGTACTGCCACTACTATCTCATCCTTCAGAAATTCAGCAAGATCTTATCCTTTCTACAGTAACAGTAACCACGAGTGTGATTACATGATCTACATGCTTGCCACCCATCACTTATGTACCTCAGCATACTGCTGCATAAATCACTCTGTACATGGGTACAGTGTATCCTGCCCCCAGACCACTGAGCTAGTTTCGTTTGTTTTGATGTACACTGCAGAAGGGATCACATTTAAGCTCGAAAAGACTACTAAAGCCTAACCCAAACAACACACCAAAAGAAAAAGTAAAATAATATTGCACAGCTACTTTTAAAAATAGCTGAGATTTTTCTGTTGAATTTCAACACTTATAATACCATCAGAAGTCATCTACAGTAGTACTAGCTTTGTCTCCTTGCAACACTGTTGAAAACAGCAGGATACTCTTGTGGTAAAACACTTAAAAGTCTCAACAAATTTAGTTTAAGAAATCTTAATGCATACTGAGCAATGATATACATTCAATATCTGACAAAAAGATAAGTGAATGAAGTGAAAAAGTGAAAAAGAAGGTTTAGGTGTCTAATTCTGACCTTCACATCTCTTCAAAGGTCATACCAGTATAGTAGCAGATACCATGGACTGCAAAACCCGTCACACCAGTCTGCACTGCTGCCTACATTAGCCCAAAGGACACTGACACATGGACTTTGCCTGTAGAGATGCTCAGGACAGGCCTTCTCACAGCATAGGCAGAACCCAGCCATGCCACAACCAACGGTACAAGCCAAACTGGTGGCAAGGAGTTTATCTTCTAGCACAGAGCAACAGTTCTACACACCTATACATGGAAATTGCACCTGACAGCTCACTCTCAGTATCAGCACGGTGTTTCCCCGACTGAAATCTTGCAAATATCTGCCCAGATCCCACAGGACCAAAGGTTCACATAGTTGCAATGCTGAGGACATCCAGAAACAAATAGTAAAATGCATCTAACAAAAATGGAATCAGAAATATCTGTTTAGAGGCGCCTCATGATCTCTTCCAGTTAGGAACTCTCCAGCCATATTGCTGATGCCTTAGTGATGTCCCTGTGTGTTTTCACTCTCATTTAGACTGTAAGCAACAGGGATTCAGCCAGGGAACTGCTTGCTAAAGAGGAACCTGGGAGTTACAAACTGTTCTTCTCATCTGCCTTCTATCATGCTTTTGTTTAAAGGCATTCCTACAGAATATATTCACCTTTGGTGTATATATGCCATAGGTCTCTGTGGGAGAAGCTTCACATTGATTTGGACTGCAATTGCACTGGATTTTAAGATGGTTCATTGTAACATTTGGCTTCTGTTTTTATTCTGTAAAATAAATCTTCAAATATCATTAAATTAGATCTTCAGGTGTTTTTATAAACAGAGATTATCCAGTACTGTATGAGGACTTGTTTGGCATCTCAACTGGACAGCACAAAGTACTTTTGGGTTATTCACAACAGAAATTATGTTTGTCTTCATAAAAACTGTTGAAAATTACTTTGAATTTCCTTTTGAGACTCTTTAGCTATTAAATACATACCAGCGCATGTTCATTAGACAACATGAATAATGTATCTTTGGCCACCATCATGTCTTCTCTCTGAAGCAGAATCCTCAGTATTTCAATAGGTACATGTAATCCTATACATACAAGCACATGTATATATCTCTTCTCATATTTATACATGCACATTCACAGTCACAAGACAACATAATTGGCTTCATATTCTCCTTTTTTGAATTACTTAGGCCCAACTAAACTAATGGAGCCCAAATAACTAGAAAATCTACACCAGCCAATCAACCTGAATTAACAGAACTAACTGGCCAGAATTAAATTAAATAATTAGTACTAAAGTAAGCAGCTAAAAGATATTATTCACTATTACACACTAAAAGAATGACTTTAAGATGGTGACACATATGAAACTTCATCAAAGAGGCCAGTTCATGGAGTTTCTCCTTGCACAAAACAGCATCTACTTCTTAAAGTTTTAAGAGAGTGGCTGATGCCTAGCTCTTTTTGTTGTGGTGTTGGGTTGGGTTTTTTTTTTTTAGATTAGGGACTGCCATCACTAATGTTTCCATTTAAAATATTCTAACCTCCAGATTAAATCACATTTCAAGTTAAATAGCAGACAACATCCTTAGAATTCTGTGATCTTTATGAGTTCAACATGAGGCAAAAGTGTAGGTTTTTCAAAAGCACTTAGTATAAAATGCAAAATTCCCAGAGATTTTAATGCAAATCTTTTGCTAACCCTAAACTGCTCAGATAAAAATTTTATCCTCAATGAAGTTAGGATTCAGTTATGCTGTGTACAAAGCCAGTACAGTACAGCTATTTTTAAATAAAATGCTATACATAGTCAAGTTTTTCAAAAACAAACCCAAGCAGATAAGGCTATCACCATTACCTTAGGAAGTGAAAGCGTAATTGTAAAATAATAATGATCATCTTCAAACAAAGAAAGGGAAAGTATAATCGGAAGCATTTTAATATTCACCTTCAACAAGAGGAAGATGTTAATTTCCAGCTGTTTCCATTTTTAATTGATGATTTTTTCTGTGGTGTGTGAAAGCCAGCCAATTTTCTTCAGAAAAGTGCTTCCATTCACTTAACTCGGTAAGAACTAGATGCTTCTTATTGGTCTACTGCACCACGGGGATGGGATAAAATATGAAAGCAAGGATTTCTTTATTCTAGCTAGGAAAATTAACTGTTAAGCTCAGTGGGGGCAGAAACAAAGGTGGCATTTAGATATAAGTAATTTAGTATCTAACCAAAGCAGAACACTCTTGGAGAAGAGAGAGACCAAGGGAATGCAAAATTGTACATGAATTATTTCTGAGTCAATTCCTATAAAAGCAGAACTTTCTTTTATGCTCAAATGGATTACACACTTCCTTTCATAATATGCATATTGTTCACATTTTTTAAAGATAATATGATGAACAACTACTGCTAAGAAAGAAAGAATACTCTTTCTTTTTTTTTTTCAATACATTAAAGTGCAAAGGTCATCTGGAGACGTGGCCTAGACTGATTTTATAAACACAGATTGTGGGACAGATCCTCAGCTGATATGAAATAGTTCTGTTAAGTTTATTGTTCAATTAGAATGCAATGTAACTATGATTACAGATTGCTTACATTACCATATGTTAATAAATCAGCAAACATGACTTGCAAATTTTCTTATTTGCTTTGTTTTGGCTCCTTTTAATTGCTTGGATTTTCTTTAATTGTAAAGAGTGTATTTTGAGTGGATAAATTCTCACTTGTGCTGTCAGACCAGGCTAATCATTCCCTACTTAGCTACATTTCTGAAGACCTAAGATTTTTCTTGAAAAGGGCTTAGAAGCAATTGATTTGTGTTCATTAATCCATAAGCATTTGATTTCAAATCAGATTGCCAGCAGACATAACCTCTCTGCATTGCTACAACAGAGACTTGATTTGATTAATCAAACAGCTCTGATTCACTGGATTGTCTACAGAACAGTTGTCCCTGACAATACTATGCAAATAGCTGCTGATGTGGTACTGGCATCCCAGATTTCTGAAACTGCTATGTTTTCCTCCATATAGACATCAACACTTTATATCTAATTCCTTTTTTTTCTTCTATATAAGCACTTCTGCGTAGGATGTACATAGTTTTTAATCCATGTTCTACCATTTGCTTCAAAAATAATCATCACCTGTAAGATTTTATTTCTCAGTTTACCCTTTACTGAAAGAGTAATATTGATATTTCTGTATTCTAAAACATTTAAAATTATATAAACAATTTTATATATATATATACTTCTATGTACCACTACCATATATACACTACTATAGTACCACTATAAATCATTTAATTTTTTTTTAGGAGCTATGCAGCAATATATCTCATGTAAGTATTTTTGCCTGTTCTGTTTGAAAGAGCTGTCATTGATACAGAATTAAGTGCATTGGTCTAGGGAACAGGAAATTTTTCTAATTAAAAATTCCAACCCCAAATATGCTAATTAGGTCTACATATTTAATACTGACTGTTGATAAAACAGCACGAGCCAGTAACATGCAAATGATGTATGATTTACTTCCTAACAGATAATGGTTACTCCACAGGAGTAATTGTTCATTCTCCTGGGAAATAACGCAAAGGTGAAAAAAAAAATAGGCCTGCTGTCAGGGTAAGAAGGAAAAGTAAGAATACTTTTGCTACATTTGGTTAGGTAGGAAGAAAGTAAGAAGAAAAGCCAAACTGCCCTAAAGAAGCAGAAAAGCTAAGCCTGTAACATCAGCAAAAAAAGCAGGGGGGGCGCAAAACTTTAATCAATAGATTTGTAAAAAGTGACAGTTCCCAAGCCCCAGAAGAAAAAGCTTCATGGACTTCAAAGTTCAAGAAGAATCATGGACAGAGGCTTTAGGGGAAGCAATTAAAACTGTGAAGGAAGCAAGTACCTACTTTTTTCCATTGGTGCCTTATATATTGCAGTTCCCAAGTGTGGGCTGATGTCATCAACTGGTTCACCCTGCTGGTTGACCCTGAAGAGTATTATGTAACTACGCACTGATAAAGACCCATCTGAACCTACCAAGAGTTTTGCTTTTCGGGAAAACATATTCTTAATTAAAATGGTCAGTTCTTCAGTATGCTGTCAAATAAATACATTAGCTCAGAATAAGCAAAAAAACCTCAGCCATCCTATCCTGACTCTGCCAAAGTGCAGATTGGTTAGATTACGTTATTTCTCATCTTCCGTTTGAAACAATCTGTTTCTTCTTATAATTCAGAGAACTGAAGGATGGACCTTCTGGTATGATTTTAGTCTAAACCCACCATATTGTTTTGGTAAGCTTCTTAGCAAGTACTTCTGTATATTAAACTGAGTATTGTCAGTATTCCTGTGAGATAAATTAGCTTACAAGCATTTAGTGAACAGGCAGCCTCCCCTCATTCAACATGTGATAAAATGATAACTAGATCACTCATGGGTTTACTGGCAATGTATTTATGTTTCATAATTCATAAGTTTTAAAATGAAAAATACGTATGTTAGTACTTGCATCAGTTACCTGTTTATGATTTGTGCTAGATTTTTCTTGCTGAAGTTTTATGTATTTACAGTATTTTGAACCATAGTGTGTCTATTCAATGGTAATTGCTTAAAGAATTACAGAACAATTGGTGATTTTGATTCAGATTTTTGGCAGAACTTGAAGTCTCAGTACAAGTGGAAAAAAAATCATTTGTTTGAGAAATAAAAAGTGCAACTCTTTTCATTATTACACTGGCAGAAATATGAGCAATTTTCACAAAGAAAAGAAATCAAAATGTGAGGAAAAAAGTTCTGAGAAAGAGGTTCAAGACCCTCTTCACAACTCAAGAAGTAGCAAGCCTTCCTGCAGTAGCAATCTTGATTCAAAACTGGGATGTGGTCAAAAGTGAAACTTCTTTTAGAATCTCAGCTACTCTCAACTGGAGTTTTTCCCAGTATGCAGATTAGCATAATACCCTGTCTGTGTAAAAAGAAATGACCACAACTCCAAACAGCAGGAGTGCTGAAGTCAAAACAGTATTGCTTGACAGAACTGAATAAGCAAGTCTGAATCCTGCACTTACTTATTTTTGTTTTTCTTAACAGGAGAGATGTGCCCCATCATACACTTGTATTCATTCCAAGCATCTATCACCTGAGTTTTTGTATGATGTTATATTGCTTGAAGATGATTCTCACAGCCTGAGCTTAAAAGAAGAAGTTTCGACTCAATTGAAATGCAAAGATAAAATACTGCATTCCTCTCCCAGCTGAGCTTTTATTTAACGTGCCAGATTAAGAAGCTTGCTCTACATTACTGGATCAGAGTCAACAGAGTTTGTCCAAGAAACTCAGAGATATGGGGGAAACAGTTCTTAATCAGGCAAAATTCTCAATAAAATAAATGGGCACTTTGCCTGAGTACATTCTGCAGAATTTAAAATCATTATGTTTGCCTCATCTGAGTCCGAAAAAGTGGACTGCTGCTTTTATATCTAAATTTTGGGACAGCTAACTCAATACAGAAGAGAGTAAAAACAAACTTCTTCCTTCCTGATGTCAGTTTTTATCACACTTTAATCAACTAGGAATCCCCTGAAGAAAATTCACACAGCAAGTTGGAACAGCATAATCTGAAGCTCCAGTGGGTTTGGATTAAGTACAAGGCATTTTACCAGTGTGTTAAACTACTTAAAAATATCACAGACCCATGGACTAGAAATATTATTATTTTGCCCCCCGTGATTAGAAAATAGCATCTATTTTATAACTGTACAAGTTCCTGTTATGGGCACAGACTATCATAACAACACTCAGAAGTATTTATTTTCTTAAAACAGTGGATGTATTCTGATTTGCATATTCAACTGTTTTCAGTTGAATATGCCTCAGTCTTTTTCTGCTAATTTCATGTTGTTCTGCAGTTCTAAAGATGTTAGACACTAAAACCTGAAACTCAATTTACATAGCTTGGAAATCTTTTTCCAGAAATGTTTATCTTTAGACAATACTAAAAAAACGTTATCTATATGCATAAATAGCTCAAAAGTGGGCCATGACAGGGAGAGTCTATGTAGTATCAGAGATTATTTCAATGTGCTTAAAACTACTCCTGGCATATCACCCTTGCCTAACTCAAGAATTCAGAGTTGCATTTTTGTTACACAGCTATAGTAGAGCTATGCTTATAAAAGCAGCAGCTTGGCACCTCAGAGGTTAAACTGATAATTGAGAGAAGGGACTGAGCTTCAGCTTCCATAATTCTTGCCATTCCAAGTGAATTACTGCTTCTTGTTTAAACCCAGCTATTACTGAAGCAGCTGCAAGAGAAGGATGGGTGCCATAGGACAGAAAAAAGTGTTAGAGATCTTTGCATCTCCTTCAGCGTGTTTGTGGAAGGAAGAAAGAGGGATTATCACACAAATATGAGGAGACAGTTTCAACTCTTGATTACAAGTAAAACCATCAGGGAAACAGTTGTGATTTCACAAGTACAAAATTAATGAATATGAAACAAGAGTTGGGTTCAGATAACCTTTACTTAGAGTAAGTAGAGTTACATGCAGCCCTAACCTAAAAAAAAAAACCCATAAAATAACTCGGGAGCAAATTATATTAGCACCTTTTTGGCCTTTGTCCATGACTATAAAATGGCATTAATATAAATGTGACTCAGACTTGAGATCCCTGGTCACTATTGTAGCCAAGAGCCTAAGTGTATGAAATCTCCTTGGCTCTGCTAAAGCACTAGTGCTAAATTCTGGGAAATGATAACACTGATTCATCTCAAAACAGTCTATATATAACAGCAAGACTAGGCACACATAAAATTATGCACTATCTTGCCCCAAGGTTAGCAACATATTCCTAGTAGAAGGAAGAATGTTATTTTCATTCCCTGCAATCATGTGATAAATAGCTGTAGGGCAGATTCAGCAAGATCTCGAAGGTTATGATTTTACAATATAATGAATGTATGTCTAGCTCTCTGCCACCTGAAAAAGCAGCAAAACAAAGCAGGACTTGTCAGTATTTTGCTTATGGCAGAAATCAGACATTGTCCAGAACCCTTTATGAGACACACTGGTACTTCTTAACAAGTTTGATTATAACATTCACTCCAATATTTCAACAGCTCAGCTTTCCAGCATATGGCATAATTGGAAGCAGCAGCCAGTAGGTATCACATGTGAATGGAAAATGTCTCACACTGAGTAACTACTGACTGTATCAAATATGTGGTCTTATAGGTATGTTGATGGGGGAAAATAATGTTAATAAAAGTATATTGAAAATGAGAGGATAGGTGGAACACCTGTGCAGTACATGAGGCAAGCAAATTACCTTGAAAGTTCAGAAGTAGAAAATATCAAAAAAAGTATTGAGATCAGCTCAAAAATAAAGAGATCAGACAACACAAAGGGACATATCAAGAAATATAAACCCCAAACCTACAGACAATTTCAGGAGAAACTTTGAAAAGGTGGAAGACATACACTGAGAAGAGCATTCTTAGGAGTAGGCAGACTCAAGATACAGAACAAAAAAATTCCAAAAAGGCAACTCGTGCCCAGGACTGCTTACCTCACTTGCAAAGGAACTGACATTTTTTCCTAGTCTACTTATTTATTGCCAACATGGAGTAGATCATGGATGGAATGTTTTATTCTGATCATGCTTCCTATAAAACACTGTGTCTTACTTTAGTAAAAATAGAATACAAGCACATCTATACCATTACCATCACAAAGTAATGGCCTGTGCTGAATTAATGTTTGATTTTGGTGACTCATATTACTCCACCTTAGGGGGTGACTGAGTTATAGCCATTGTATGCAGCTGCAATCATTGGCAGTCGAGCACAGTTTGCAGAACAGTAACACCGACACTGAAGATGTATGAAAATGCATTGGAATTACACCAGATGGTGATGCAAGCCTGGCAGGAACACTTAGGGGTATCTCTGCTAATAGCATCAGTATTATATGTGAGAGTCCAAGGACTTTAATTCAACCACAGGACCAAATTGTATGGTTTTTCTAGACAGTAGGACAGACTGACTTGGCATCACTTGGGAAGTGTTAAAGGACCTAGAGTAAATACACACATGAATCACATCCTTAAAGGCACCTCACTGCAAGACAGTGCAGCATGATTTCACACTGAAGGTAAGGCAGTAGAAAATCCTGCTAATGATAAGGTATTGTAGATTCATCTGTACATAGCCAGTAGAGATCAACCCTGAATGAATTGTTCCAGGCTGACCTTAACCAGCTACAGTAAGGTACAAAATACCTTTTTCTTGTCTCCACAAGGATTTTACATTTAGGCAGATATCTCACAACAGCAATATTGATATAAAACACTTTTTTTTCAGTGAAGATAGAATCTTTAAAAAATGAGAAAAAGGCACATCACGTTCAAAAAGTAATGAGTGTACAGCACAGTCCAAATGTAAATGAGGCTAGGTCTACCTCAGTCAATTGCATTGTGCAAAAAGAGACAAAACTGAAATTTCTCCCTTTCTGTTTCAAAAGATTTCTAAGAGCAGCAAAATTTACAGAAGAAAATGTCAAACAAATTGGCTTCACAGATAGATAGAGCCATATGATTGCTTTGTGTTTACAAGACTGAATCTTCTGTTGCAAGAGTTAATGCACTTTTTGAAAGTTACTATGGCATGGCTTATAAGCTTCAGCGAGATGTGGTGGCAGTTCAGATTTCATGACAGAATGCTAACTTATCTCTGATACTGAAAAAACTAATGAGGTGCTGTATAGTTGCAGAGCAGTGTTACATGCAGAGATGCAGTCTTTTTTTTTGTTTTTCGTTATCTGTGTAACTGTATAGACATAAAAGTAATGAAAACCCAAAACAGGCAGCAAAAGCTTAAGGCTTTAAAGCTGGAATAAAATTATGTTAGTATTTTCTAGCAGAAATATGATAAATTTAAGCAATCTCAGGAAAAGCCCCTGACACTCCCACTAGCGTTTTCTGCTGGGTCTAAGGTTTTCTGCTGGGTAGTGCTTAGGTGAAGATCACAATTAAACTAACACAGGCAATTTATTCTCATGCTGCTTTTATTCAAGTCAAAGCAATGGCATAATGTTAAGCAGTCTTAAGGATTCTCTTTGTTATGCTTGTTGCCTATGGCTTTTAATTGAAGGTGCTATCACAGCATCCCTATCAGATGCCAAATGTCATGAGCAGTAGCAAGAAGGAGCACACAGCACAGAGGGCTATCCTGACCCCCAACCATCTTTACTGAAGACAGCAGGATGCAAGATATAACACTTTTCAGTAGCTAGAGGCTTACTGAAATGAATTTCCACAATACTGAATACAACTAAGGCTGCTATTTAGCACCAGGACATGAAAATGTTAAATAATACCAAGTGTGAGACAGTGAATGCAGAGCGTTTTTTAATGTGGTCACCACTGATCCAAAGAATGAAAGTTCTAAAATTGGGAATTACTTCTGTGACATACTTTTGACACAAAAATATCATAGTTGACAAGGAGAAGTAAGTACTTTGTCTGGAAGTGATCTGCACCATCTATAAAGTTTCAGCAGGCACTGAATGGAACTACTCTGCTGAAAAGTGCTCAGTACACTGCTTTGAAGAAGTAGACTCAAGGATCACTGACAATCTGTATATCACAGCAGCACTGCCAGCTTTCTTATTAAAGAATAAGTTTTCTTACAAGTTCAGTCATCTTTAAACCATTTTGAATTGTAAAGATACATGAATGTTTTCATCTCCCCTCCCAATCTCCCTTTCAAATTGCTGAACTCAAGAAGCACTATCCAGTTACTGGGTTGCCATCTCCGGTTTTCTGCTTTGTGATTAACATTTTTTTGTTCTTGTTTTCTTTCAGAATCAAATTTCTATCATAAGTCTGTGACATACCACACCTATTACAAATTATGAATGCATTATGCCATATATAAAAGTATGAATGGTCTTATAAAAAGAAAACAAGTGAGCAAATAAAAACATATATGAAATAATTACTTCATCTACTTTTTTTAACTACAACACATATAGAATGGCTTCTAATATTATGCTGATACGCTTTCAAATGTTTCAAATCCTTGAATCTTAAAGACCATGGTTCATTAAAAGTCTTTGTGTGGACACAAGCAATGTGTGGTTGTGAGTTGGGTGTACTAGAACAGATTGTACATAAAATATGCCACTTCTGCACTGTGATACTATGTATTTGAGGGGGAAACTCAGATTTCTAATATGTGCATAAATATGTTTTACAAAAATAAGCATTCTCAGAGAATAAAGGAATAAAAAGAGAAACATGAAAGGACAGAGACAGTATCTCATAAAAGAAAGAGATGTATTTAAGCATCAGCCAAAATTACACTATTTTTCATATCATTTATAGTGGAAACTTGAAGACTAAAATACTACACAAGCCATTAGTTTCTTGGTACTCCGCGACGGATTAGAATGTTTCTTAATCAACTGCTAAAGCACAGAAGAGGGCCAAAGCTTAGATTCAGCAAAGCTGAGAGATACTGAAATCCAGGGATGTTCAGTGGGGATGCTATCAAAAGACACATCACAAAGCCATAAAAGTGCATCAGTTTCTCAAACCTCTCAAAAAGCACCCATGCTTTTCTCCATTTCTTAGTCCGGAATTTGAAAAATCACATTAAGAAACAAAAGTTCTGATTTCTACTCAGGGAAGCAGATCAAAACCCCAACAATGTTACAAGATTCAAATTACTTGCTGAAGGTTCTGGAGCCCGCTTTGCCCAGAGGCAAAGTCCGCTTGAAAGCCTACACAGCCCACCCAGAAGTGGTCCTGTCCTACCGGTTAAATACTTTGGGCTGCATGAGGTTTGTTGCAATGCATTAAAATTACAGCAAGAATGAAAAATAACAAAATCAAATATATTTAAGTCTCATTCATATTTTCATCTCATTCACACAGGATGGACATTCTCACCTACAGCTCCATGCTCCACTGTCCACCTGGGCTGTACCAGTGCTTTCAACAGAATGGGCATTAGAAGCCACAACTAACAGGATTGGAGTGACCTCCCTTCATTATATCCATTTTTCTCATCTGTTACCCCACTACAGAAAAATATTGCCATTTTTAAATTTGGGAAAGAAAAAAGATGTTGTAAAATAAAAATAAAATGCCAGTCACAGCAGCAGATCACCTATCTTGTCTCATTTTGTACTTATGTTGATTGACAAGCTGGTGCTCTTGTAGCATACAAAGGCAAAAAATCAGGTGCTCAATGCAAACTGAAATTTTGACAGATGTAACAGCTTTCTGCAATGAAACCGATGAAATCTCAAATAGTAAAGTCCATCTCCTGTACAGTAGAGAGATTAAATTTCAAAAGGCAACGTTTACTGTCCTCAGCAGATGCAGATTTAATGTGAGGGGAGGGATGTTGTTTGTTTGGTTGGTTTTGTTTGGTTGGGGACTTGGTTGGTTTTGTCTGTTTCTTATTTATCTGGCGGTAGTTAAAAATACAGGCTTTGCAAGTGGTACACAGCCCACCTCCTGCTGCTCTGGATGCTGCAGACTTCGACACCATCCATGTTTCAGAGCACTGTTGTCACAAACTGAAGGCAATTTCAAATTCTCTTAGTGGTAACCTAGCATGTCACTGACATTTTTTGACCTGTATTTTTGCAATGGTGAAAGTGAGACAATCTGACAACTGACTGAAAATTCATACTGCTATAGACATATACCTTTTACCAGAGAGGTAAAAGAAACATTTTTACACTATAATGTGAATGACTTGTACTGTAAAGTTCACAGAACAAGATACCAAGGAAGGTGCAGGGCTGGGGAAAACCAGAAATACTCATATCAGCACCAAAACAAAATAATTGACGTTGCATTGCACTGTCTTACTAAAACAGATAGCTGATGGCCAGATAAGGATTTAATAAAAAGTCAGTAAAACTCTTTCTGCTAATTTGCAAACCTTTGAATCTGAGTCATAATCTAAAGAAGACTTCTCAAGGGCAACTGTGCACATACATTTTTGTTACCATATGCACTATTCTAATAATACCTTCACTTAAAGAAATACATAACCTTAAAACCCTTCTCTTGACCTCAGTGAGAAAAATTGACTAGATAATGCTCTTCACCAGGAAAGTGAAGAATATGGATCACACCAAATTATACTCTTCACTGGACGTGTGATGCAACTCACGAAGCTGTGCTGCTCATCTTTGCCACACAGCTTAAAGCACCACATTTTCTTCAGGGTGGGGTAAATCACAAACCCACTGAAGCAGATTAGATTTGTTACAGAATTAGAATTCAAACAAGATGAATCCCACCACAGTCTCAACAGAAGCAAAATGCACTGTGTGCAGACGCACTACCAGCTAAGTGTACTGGTAAAAACTGTACCAATGATACCTTCTGTGAGCATCACTTACAGAATTAAGGTTAGATCTGCCATCAGAACCTGGGCACCTGAAGCAATCATGATATATTCATCACATGCTCTAAGAAGAGGGACTGGTATAACAACAATATTCCCAAAACCTAGCTCGCTGAATGGAAAGCTACTAAAAACAGGAGTTAAATATCATTCCCTTTCAGGGTGTGCATCCTGTCAACACAGGAAAGAGGTGTTCTCTTAAAATTCATTAGTCTTCGCCTTTCTCTGAAGCTCCTGTATCCTTTCCTGTAAAATCAAGCTTTTGTGACAACTTTCTTCCAAAATTTTTTTGTAAGAGAAGTTAGACCTCAGTGGGCAAAACATTTCACCATGAAGTTCAGCAGAGCAGCTACATAGGTCATATGTAGAAACATATGCATCCTACAGAACATTTATGTCAGAAAGACAATTGTTTCCGTAACGTTATATGTTATGAAGGAGACAGATATTTACATCTAGCAGGCTTAGCATTTAAGACATACTACTTCTGGCAACCAATCAACAAGGGGCTGGAAGAATAGCAAAATACCATTCATAATGAAGCATGGTCTTCCTCTTGACCTTTTCAGTGTTTCAAAGACTCTATGACCTTACAAGGCATAGGCTAAAAAATAGTTCATTTGATGAAAAAAATTGTACAGGAAGATATTTAACACTTTTTACTGATAAAGAAAACCAGTAAGAGATTTTTCTTACTAGTAACACATGAAAGCCTAGGAGGTGATAAGAACATCCTTCAGAACTACAAATGACGCATCTGGCAATTTCACTGGAAGGAATGAGGGCAAATGAACGAATATCAGTTTCAGGCTACAAAGTATTTTATAAATCAATATCAGTAGTGATTCTCTTTCAGCTATCAGCCAGTGAGAATATCCGATTTCATTTTCTGGACTGGGAAGAGGTGGTTATTTTAAAACCACCTTTCTGTAAACCTGGGGCAGGAAGCAAAGGGAAAAAGAAAAATCCTGCTGATCTTTCCCATTTTATCAGATTCAGCTCAAAATAAAAGGATTTTAAATTCACTTCTGATTAATTTTACATATTTTTTAGATTTTTGAAATATTATCTCAATATCATTCTATTGTTTTTATAAAGAAGCTAACATTAGAAAGAGCTGTAGATGGAATAAACCAGCAGATTTATCCCAGCTTGGATTCAACTTCAAATGATGAACTGTTACTCTAGAAAAAGGCTCTTTATAGTCCTCTTGTAACAGGAGGCGTGCATTTTTTGAACCAATTTTCAAGTAATAATATTAGTATTTATGCATAAAAAGTTCAGAGTGACATTTTACAAAAGAAATGGCAAAACTACAGCATCAGGTCATAGGAAAAGACACATTCTACACACCAAAAACTCCTGACAAATGAAGAATTAAAAAATTTTCTCTCTGTGCCACAGAAAATGCAGGGCAACCCATGTCAAGACTTTAAAACACATCTCGCCCCCACCACCCTCCACCTCACTTGCTGCAAAAGAAAAAAGAAGAAAAAAATTGGTAACTTTCGAGATTGGTACAATTTAAACACCTCAGTACGACCACAAATCTGATTTTTAACTACCTTTCTCTGTATTATCATACATAATTCAGAGTATATGTAAAACTCAAAAATTAAATTGGGAATGAAGGCCAAATCATTCCAAGATTTGAACGTCCAAATATTTTTAGAAACATTAACATGAATTTTGTACCAAAATTGTAGCAGCCTTTATGTTTTCCTGAAACCCAGTGGTCCCAGGAATAGTATATACACAGGTTTGTATGGCTACAACAATACTTCTATTCAAAACAATTTATTTTTTTTATTTCAAATTTTCATAATTTCACAACTAGTGAAAAAGTAGCAATATCAATTTAAGGTGTCTTCTGCCAGAAATAGCTATTTCTGCTTCAAGAGAGAGTTTATAGCTCACTAGAAAATAATCTATTCCAAGAAAATTATTGCAACTCCTTTATGAGGAATTTTTTTGCATGGTGTTTTAATTGTAAGGGAACATTTAACATGCATTTTGTGTCTAGACTAGCACTTAAAATCTCAGTTAGGTAAGATACCAAAGCCCCTTACATAGCAAATGTCTTTCTAAAAGATAGAAATGAACAAAAGATGTTCTTCTCCCCCCACACTTCAGTAAAATATGATAGCACCTATTCATCTCTTATCCAAAGTCTGGTAAATCTTTCCACTCAAAGGAATGTTATCTCATGTAAACCAGAAATGAACTGATTAAGTGCCCACATCAGTGTATGGGGATAAATAATTTTACATACATTGTGCCACAGGCTGGAAAGCTAAAGAAATAAAAGAAGGAAAAAATGATACATGATTCTATGTATGTTCTTTTTCTTCAGCAAAGACCTGGACATTAGAGAATGTGTGTTCCCTAACATGGCTGTACTTGAATAGCAACTGAGGAAACTTAGGAGTACAGATTTTACGGACCATAATGATGTTCTGTGAAAGAAGTGATTCCAGAGTATCAGGTAGCACCTGTAATTCCTGTTAGGTCTTTCAGAACACTTTATGACCATTTTGTCAGTTAAATCCTGTATGTTCAATGCAATTAAATGGTAGAGCAAGAAGATACAGCATCTCCTAAACTAAATGAAACTTGAATCCAGCTACTCTTGAACAGAAATTGCCTAGATGAGTATCTATCCATAGGCATTATGTATCTGGCTCTTAGACAGTATTTATATAAGATAAACAATATTGCAAAAGTAAGAATCCTAGAATTGATGGAGTAAAATTACTCAGGACTTAAAACCTGCACTTCAGACAGGTAGACTGTTCCCGTAAAGAGTTGCTGAATGTAAATAGGTCACAGTTTTCATATCTTTAAAATCTGTTGTTTATACCCAAGAAAGCACATCAGGGGCAAGAAAATTAATTCCCCAATTGCTGTCAACTGCGTTAGGGAACAGCAATAAACAGCTTACTGTAAGCCTCTAGCTACAATAAAACTGCTGTCAATAAAGTGTGGCTGATATGGTTTTGCTGTGCTAGAAGAAAAGATTCTTTGGAAGTGAAAATCTGAAATGGAAACTAAAAAGATTCTCCCTTGTTCCTATATACAAAAGAACATTATCACAAAATTGCAATAGCATAAAACTCTCAAGATCCAGTTCTCACTCACGTGTGTGGCACAAATTTCTTAGCATATGTGAAACTTTGGCTTTGGATATTCGGGACAGATGAGACTCTAGTGATTCTGATAAAAATCTCATGCACAGGAAACATTTAAAGAGAAATGAATATTACTAAGCTTTTACTGTCTGATCTGTATACACAAAATGTTCCCTACTCTAGTTGAGCATGTCTACCATCACTATTGAAAATGGTATTATAGCTTAGGGTTATGTTCAGATATCCATTATAGCTCCTAGTTTTCACATGCTCATAACTTTCTGAAAAATTCTTCTTTAAACCTGAAAATTTCCATGCTTGGTCTCAGCTCAAAGACGAATTTCTTTAGACAGTTCAGAAAAATCTGTTAACCTATTTTTCAGTTATACAACAATAGAAAAAATACACTCTACATTGTCACCATTTCTAATATTTTAGTATAGATATACAAATATACAGAACTAGAAAACAATTGAATTTTACATGCAGACACTTTTCCAGATGACTAGTCCTCACCCAAGACTAATATCCATGCTAACACATAAACCAAACTAAGCATACAAAATAATGTATGTATTTTTTATTTATACTAAGTGATGAAACAAGGCCACTAAAAATAATACTGCACGCAGAATTGTGGAATGCTATGGTTACAGAATTTTAATATTTGCAGGTGACGTAAGCTCTGCACTGCTGTTCCAATGCAGATTTCCATCAACTTATGCACCTTGAAATTGCCACTCTCAGCATATCAAATTAAGAGTCATTAATGTTTTCAGCTTTTCTTTTCTCTTACACAAACTCCAAACTTACAAATTTAAACACTCCAGAGTAAGATAACATTAATTGGATTTGCCACATAAAGCTTAAGTGATGTGCATTGATCAGCAGGAGCCTGGCTACTTGTTCCTTGATCAGGCAAGAAGTCCATTGGCTAAAAAAGGAATAAAGCAATCTCTACAGAGCTTATGTTATTGAGTATAAGATTAAAAATATACATTAGTATGGAATGTAGTTAATGTGTTACTCGAGCCCAAATCCTTAATTTCTGCCACTAGAGCACAGAAATACAAGGACAGTGTTAACATATATTCAACTTTCCTGAATCTTCTAGAACTGTGCACATGTTCAAAATTTCTGTATTATCATTTTGATTCAGAAAAGTGCTTATAGTGTGCTTATGACTTTTTCTTGAAGACAAGATCTCAAGTCACTTGGACTTTAAGGATCTGCTTCAGTTTTACCACCTTAAATGAAAGTTAAGCACATGCCTAAATGCATTTTGATTAGGAATGAAGACTGAAGGTTTTGCCTATAACCTATACTGATACGTATTTTTAAACCTGTGTTATTTGTCACTGCTGTGCTTTAAATCTGATTAAATGAAGTTGTTATAATTTAAAATTGGGATAACCACAGTAAATTTGCCTTAATTTCTTTTATTATTTAATCTATTGTTAATTTAATGACATTGAGTAGGAGTTTTTGTCTGTTTATTTGCTTTTCAAAAGAGGTCTTTCACATAGAAGAATACAACATGTTGTCTTCTGCTGTATTTCTATGTAGCTGTTTGGTGTAATGACTTACTAATTTGTAGCACATTTTAAAGTTCAATCAAATACTGAAAAGAACACTGATTGAGATGCCTGCATAGATTTCAGTATTCTTTATGAGTCATAACACTGATTTTGGAAGCTTAGCTATATAAGCTGGTGGTGTGCAACATCCTTTCCATACTCCTAATTATGTGAATTAGCATTTAGAACAATCCCAAGTTCAAGTATTAAAAATGCTCTTTTCAGAGCATCCACCAGGTTTACTGCAAGATAGGCACTTGAAGGAGGCTTTGGTTTTCATACTGGGTACTTGTGAAACATCAGTCTGTACAATTCAAACTCACATATAAAAACTTAACCACAGAATTTCCACTAAATTTATTGATGATTGCACAGAAATTGCCTACCAAAAAAACCAAAAAAAACAAAACAAACAAAAAAAAAAAAAAAAAACAAAAAAAAAAAAAAAAAAAAAAAAAAAAAAAAAAAAAAAACCCAAAAAAACCAACAAACCAAAAACGAAAACCCCACAAACCGCCCCCCAAAACCCCCAAAAAACTAAGAATTTTTTTATTGAACAATATATTTTTAACTCTAAAAGCTTTTTTTGTTTAAGACCCAGTTCTAACATATTTCTAGGGCCACATGCCCATCAAAAGCATCAGGATTTTGCTTGAATGAAGTCCAAGTGCTGACTTAGGTCTCAGCTCTTTGCTAATATAAATGTATCTGGCAAGACACACTGTGTGTGCATTTACCTTGAACTAAAAGAAACTGTAAGTGAAGGTGGAGGATGCTAGTATTTCTTAGACATATATTTGTCCTATATTTCATCTTTCCCTATCTTAACATCATTCACAACAATTCCCATGTTCTTTACAAACTACCAAGTTACTGAATATACCTAAGTAACCTAACTCAACATTAGATGCAGAGAAATTAGTTATGTTAAACCTGAAGAAAACAGTATAATGGCACAGGACTAAGCATCTCTTCCTAAAGGAATTTGTAAATTTTTTTTCAGATGCTGTGGCATTAGCACACACTACTGTTCAGTAAGATCTTTGAATCTGAATACTTTGCTTAAAGGCCATGCTCTATCACAAATTTTTTAAAAAGACCTATGACGGTGTATTTCACTCCTCTGCAAATGTATATTAGCTGAGATGCATCGTAATTTTAGGAATTACAGACAGAAGAATAGGAAGATTGTTGATGATCACTACCATTGATGGTTATAGTACTTCAGCCAAAATTGACAAGGAAGTCTAAAAAGATTACATCCTGTAATGCTCATCACTGGGAGGAAAAAAAAAAACAAAACAAAACAAAACAAAACGACACTATATTGTTCCCCACGGAATAAAAATATACAAACTCAGATTAGGTAACTGTCAACCTAAGAAAGAGTTGCATTTTTGTTTACATATAATAATGCAGCTTTTTCAGGAAGCAATCCAAATCATGAGAATCTACTGACTTCAAAAAGGATACACTATGAACTCAGTGATATGCGAATCAGGTCCACATACAGTTATAATTACATATAATATTAAATGGAGACCAGGGTATTTAATGTAATGAACACAGGTAACTCTGAAAATACTTCCAGTTGTTTTTGTATGGGTGTGAGAGTCTTTTTCCCCTCATGTTCAATTTCGCCATGGAGAGCTTACACGTAAAAAATTCTGTGTGTCCCAACTGCCTCTAGATACTATGGGGAGTTAAGTCTGAGTTTTCTGATTTCTGATAGAGTTTGGAAAGATAATTTATGCCAAAATTAAAATAATCTCAGAACAGAAAAGGAATATGTGGTTTGGAGGGATAACATTCTGCAACTAAAACTGAGGAGAAAACTTCAGACAATTAAGCACAGACTTTGCAGAGCTCTTCCATACATTTTTTGGGGGGTTTTAATAGCTTTTTGTTTAAACTCACACTGACAATGTGTGTACAGTGCTATGAAGTGGCTCGGGGAGTAGACCCTTGTTTAAAGCCCCTTAGAGAGATCAGGGGTTTGTGAGAGTCTTCTGTGGTGTTTTCAGTGTCTCATAAGAAGGAGTTGTGTCACGGCAGTCACTTTCGCAGAACTGCCTCCAAAGCGCTCGTTTTATTCTTAGCACCTTGTCACTGTAACACCTTACAGCCACGCAAAGCCAAGACACACTTCTGGGAACGGCACATCCATCTCAGATAAGGCCAACGCAACAACAATAGGATGACTTTGTCCTAAACTTGGCTACCGCCAAAATCGTTTCGCAAAGACAAGCCTAAATGTGTCTCGCTTCCCTAGGATCCACATCCCTGACAAATTCAGACAAACCACCGTCACTCGGGGGGTACTGCGCCCGCAAGGAGCACGGGCGCGACTCCCAGCAGCGGCGGGGCCGCGGCGGCGGCGGGCGCGGAGGGAGCGGGCCGGGCCGGGC